>NC_077229.1:33155001-33391590 GCF_027887165.1 Monodelphis domestica
GCGAGAGACCTCTGAGAGGGGCAGAGGCAGCAGAAGTTCTGGGAGATCAGGGACAGTAAGAAACCCCCAGACGGCTGTGACAGGAATCCCCTCGAGGGAGGCAGGGACAGAAAGAGACTCCCGAAGTGGGCTGTAGCAGGTGAAAATCCCCAAGGAGGACTGAGGAGAGACGCCTGAGAAAGGCTGCGACCGGGAGAGACCCTCTGAAGGACAGGGACAGGAAGAGATCCCTGAAAAGAGCAGAGACAGGGGGAACTCCCAGAGGTGCTATGACAGGAGATTCTTGATAGGGCCTGACAGAAACCCCCCAAGACAGGATTGTGACATGAAGGGTCCCCACAGAAGACACGGGAACTTCAGTTTTACAGGAAGAATGGGGACAACAATAGACCCCCAAAATGGGCTCTGACTGAAAGACTCTTGAAAAAGGCTCTTGTGATGATCTGAGATCTCAAAATAGGTCTGTGACATGAAGGGTCTCTGAGACTATGAGAGTAAGAAACTCTTGATAGTGATTGTGACAGCTTGAGGCCTCTGAGAGGGGGCTGTGAAAAGAGATCTTGGAGAGGGACAGGGACTATGAGAGATTCCCAGAGAGACTGTGATTCCCCTATCCCCACCCCCCACCAAGAAGAGCTGAAACAAGAAAAAACCTGGGCAGAGACCCTGAAGAGGCTATGGTGGGAGAATATCCCTGAGAGGGCCCATGACTAGAGCCACCACCAATCCCCCCAATCCAGTGACCAGAGACCTAGTGATGAGACCCCTGAGTAAGCCTGGGATAAGCTCTGAGATGGGCTAGGTCTAAGAGGGGGCTTCTAAAAGACACACTGACAAGAAAAGACCCCAAGAAGGGCTATAACAGACTGAGACCTCCCCCTCCCCCAAAGGGTGTCATATCAGTAGACCCTCAGGAGACAGAAACAGAAGGCCCAGATTAGAAAAGATTTCCTAAGAGGGGGCAGTTGCAGAAGGCCCTAGAAAGGTGCAAGGTCAGTAGAAGACCTGAGGGAAGAACCCACCTCCCCCCAGAGTGGTTGGGACCTTCAAAACTCCCAGAAGGGGCTATGACTCTGGGAGGGGCTAGGACAGGCTGAGACCTGTAAGAATGTGAAAACTGGAGACCAGGGGGACAAGACTCCCAAAAAGGCAAAGACTTTAGGAGGATACACACACCCCTCCCCCAGGGCTGTGAATGGAGCTGTAAAAGTCTTGAAACCACCTAGAGAGCTGAGTTTTTAACAGCCTAATGTCATCTTCCTCCTCCCTTCCCCCTTTTCTCTTCCCCCCTCCCCTTCCCTTCCCCCCCCCCCCCCCCCAGTGGCTTGAGACTGAGATCTTAGAGAGGAGCTTTGATAAACTGATACTCCACACCAGTGACTGGAACAACTGGAAAGGAGTCACTACAGGGGATCTGAGATTAGAAGACTCCCCACAAGGACTATGATGAAGAGATCTGGGTGAAGAGACCCCTGAAATAAGTTGTGTCAGGGTAGATTCCTCCTGCCAAGGGCTGTAACTTTGTGTCTGAGAGGATTCCCCCAGAAAGAAAGCTGGGACTGGAAAGTCTGAAAAGATCCAAAGGGGCTATGAGAGAGAGTATGAAGGGCAGAAAACCCGTCCTCCCCCAGGACCTGTGAGAAGGCTTGACAGGGAGGAGATTCCCCAAAGAATTATAAAATGAGTTTATGGGGAGGATATCCCAGAAGGAAAAATATGATAGAATATCTGAAGGGATGAGAACTCCAGGAGGTGCCCACAAGAGTTTAAAGGAAAGCAAGAAGACCTAAATGGTGGGACAGGGCTAAACTGTAGGGGGAGGGAGTTGAGGGGAGAAGATCATATCAAGGAACTGTGGGATAGGGAGGAAGTTTAGAGGGGTTGAGACTTCATGTAGATCTTTGACTGAAAGTTTAAAGGGAAGAGACCCTCAAGAGGAACTGAATGTAGAATCTGAGGGGAAGAAGTCCTTCAGAGGAATAGCAGCAGTTGATTTGAGGGGGTCAGAGCCTAAAGAGGTATAAAGCAGGTTGAAGAGAAAGATTCCCCAGAGAGAGGCTAAGAATCAGGAAGTCTGAGTGAAAGGGACCCCAGAGAGGGGTTGTATAGTAATCCTAATACCCCATTGAGGGGGTTCCACAAGTTGAGGGAAGAATATACTCTCCCTCAGAGGATGAGCTATGGGTAGGGTTCTTGAAGTTTACATAAAGGATTTCAGGATAGGATTGTTTGTGGATCTCAGTGGAAGCTCATCCAGAGTGGAACTGTAACCACTGGTCTGTCTGAGATGAGAAGAGCTTTGAGGGTAGGCCAGGACATCCTAGAGAGCAACTATAATGGCAGGATTTAATGTGAGACCATCTCAGGTGGACTGTGACTGTGGATCTGATCATGGAAGGAGATTTGGGAAAGTAGTGGGACTGAAAGAACCAGTGGAAACTCATGTTGGCAATCTCCAAAAAGGAGAGGCCACAAGCAGGGATTTCAATAATGGATCTCAATCAAGGGAAACCAAAACAGGGACTGAAACCAGGTATTCAACGTCAAAATACCTCCAGAAAATAGCAATGCTGGGTCTTTCTGAGGAGAGGGGACCCTAGAAAATGGGCTTGAGATGAAGGTCAAAGGGAGCATGATTCTCTCTACTGTGTCATTGTGTGTCACAACTTAAAAGGGAAGATTTGACAGTGGGTCTGACATCAAAGCACATCAGTGTATGGAGTGAGAGGACCCCAGGAAGGAGATGAGATGGGTGAATGAGTTAAGGGACTTGAGGGTGAGCCACTGATTAAGAGGTCCCTGGAGATGGGACCCCAGAGAGAGCCAAGTTAAGTGGATTCTAAAGTGTTATCTCAGAGAGGGCCTGCTATAATAGAATCTGAGCTGACTGATGCTCCTGAGTTCAAAGAAGACTGGGAGTTCTTGAGGGAGATATGCCTAAAGGTCAGGCTCTCTAGATGTTGTAGATTATAAAGAAACATCTTTAGACTTGGAGTAAGGAAAAACAAAGTTCAAATCCTGCCTGAGGTACTTGTTACATGGGCTAGTCTCAACCTCTCAGCCTCAGTGTCCTTATCTACCAAATGCATTAGCACCCTTTTCCTGAGGTTGTTGTGGGTCTCTAACAACATTATGTATGGAAAGAGCTTTTCAAGTTTTAAAGCATGATGAAATGCTAGCCAATATTCCCTGGTAAGGGAACCTTAAGAGATAGAGTTTTGGGGGAAGGAATTGGCAAAGGTGGCAAAAGGAAAGGGCTGGAGGAGGATGAGAGGATTATATCAGAAAGTGTTGATTTTGCCCTTATACTTCTGGGTCTTAAATAGTGGCTAACATTTTTAGGAAAAGATTTCCTAAGCTCTGTCTAGTCATTCTCTCATTTGATTTTCACTGTGAGATGGAGGTACCATTTTTCAGATGAAGAAACTGACTTGAGAGGGTTCAGGGATTTGCCTAGTGTCTGTCCTCGTGAGCATCTGAAATGGCTCCAAGTTCCTTGCAGAGCCCAACTGCCTCTCACAGAATAGAAAATAGAAATAACATAGTCATTTAAGGGAGACATATATGAACCCACAGAATGCATGATCAGATGCAGGGAGATGAGGCCCAAACTAGTATATTAAGAAGAGAACATGACAGTAAGATATGGATCTTGAGGGGTTTACGATACTAGGAAAAGGTAGTGGCAGTCATATATATATACAAGTAGACAAAGGAAGGGATGCGAGTATATCCAGAATTGATGCCTATGTTAAAATCCAAGGATTCTTCGTTTTTTTGCATGTGTCATGGACTCCCTTGGCTGCTTGGTAATCCCCTCTTCAGAATAAAATACATAAGATTACCAGGGAAACCAATTATATTGAAAATATTTGTATTATATTATTTATATTTATTTTATAAACATAATAATATTTATATTATATATATTATTAAATTATATTGAGAATACTTAAAAAGATTTGTAGACCCTACCTTAAGTACCCCTGATCTAGTGTGATTTTAGGGGGGGTGCTGAATTTTCCCCCCCCAAACAACAGAGTAAACTATAGGATTTAGTGACCAATTGCTTTGTTTTTGTTACTTTAGAAATAGGTATGAGAGCTTCCTATGAGTCTCTCTTCAGCTCGGATGAGCCCCTTAGAATTTTGTGAGGATGCCTGTAAAGCTCATTCTTGACCCTGATGCTTTCCCTAGACATAGAGGGGCAGAGAGGGCTTCCATTTTTCAAATGAAGCTCAGAATATGTGCAGGCTTTGAGGTAGAATAGTCTCGTTTTCTCCAAAGCTCGGATAGCTCAGTCTTTGTATCCCCAGCACTTGGCACTACTTCTGACACTTAGTAGTAATAAGTGTTTATAGATCAATTGACTGAATGATCTGTAAAATGGAAATGATATTAGTCCTACCTCCTGGGATTATGGTAAGGAACCCAAAAGCTATAGAGACTCTGACTATGTAAAGGAGCTCAGAAACTCCTTTTAGATTGGCAGATTGAAAGGTGCCAGGCTTTAATAGACACTTTTGGATGAACTTGACTCTGGTTGGAGTCTTGACCTTCCAAGTCTTGGGTATTGAAGATATTTTCATTCCCTTCCAGCTTCCCAATGCGGGGGTTATTGGGCTGCAGAACTAGCAGCACTTTCCAATTAGATCTCTCCTCCCTTCCTTCCTTCGGAGAGCTACCAGGACTAGAGCTGTGGGCAGAATTCCAGCCCAAGTCTAGGAGAGAGAGAGATAAGTGAGCCTATTTAAACCATATGCTCTAGGTCCTAGTGGGAGGTGGGTGAGTATCTGTTAAAGTGCTGAGACAAACAATGTGGGAGCCCCTAGGAGGTGGGATGGGGGCGGGGGAACAGCCTCCAATTTTGATGGGTGCTAAGATTAAGCTAATGACCAGGCTTGTTTTGCTTTGTGCTTGGGATACGTTAATACTGCCCTGACTCCCTTTTAAATGCTGCTTTTGGATGCACGTGCGCTCTAACTGCCTTGGCCAGACCCTTTAGCCCTTCTTTCTCAATTTCCAGTTTCAGACCTCTCTTAAGGATCTACTTGGGGTTTCGCTGAGCCCTTAGTGCTCTAGTTCTCTTCTGCCAAGGCTGGTTTGTAAAATGGTGACTGGAAGCAGTCTGAGGTGAAGGGGAGGCTGGAAGAAGGACCCAACTTCACTTCAGAAATTCTTTGGCACTCTCCTTTGGGCCAGGTTTTCATTGTGGTTTGTTGCGGTCATTTGGTTGCCTCGATTTAGTCATGGGAAGCTTTGGATGATAGGAAGAAGGAATGCTCTACCCTTTTCCATGGACAGAAAGCAGCAGGCTGATAGGAGAAAGCACTGAATGAAATTCATGGCGAAAGTGACTGACAATGATTTTCTAGGGATAATAATAAACATAGCAAAAGCACTCATTACATACCTGATACTGAACACTGCTTATTTGGCTTCCAGAAACCCAAGATTCCATGTGAGTCATAATCTCCAGACCCATGGAGAGTTTCCTCCCAAACTGTTACAAAGAGATGTGAGAGGGGGAAAGAAGCAAAAGGAAAAGATGTGATTTAAATGTGATTTACTAGAATTCAGTTAGATGTCATTAGTGGGAACATCTTTTATGTAAAGCCTGTCTTTCCAAAGCCCTCTATGGAATTAAAACCAGTTTTAGGGAGGAATAAAGTGAGAAAAGTCAAGAAATGATTTCTAAGGCTATGATTTGTTGTTGTTTTTTCTCTTGTGAAAGTGGTGAGAGGAAGGACTAGAGATGTCAGGGCTTATGATCACCCAAAGGAATCAAAACATGTGAATCAAAATTTGTCAAAAGATCACTCCCTCATGGTTCAGTTCAGTGGATTGAGATTTTGGCCTAGAGATGGGAGGTCCTAGATTCAAGTGTGACCCTGGGTAAGTCACTTAACCCTTATCACTCTTCTGCCTTGGAACCAATAGACAGTATTAAATCCAAGATGAAAGGTAAGGAAGGGTTTAGGGGAAAAAAAAGATCATTCATTATCATTGTTAGGTGATTTCTGCCTGCTTTAAATGGTCATATCATGAGGGGAAATGTTATTCTTCTTTTCTTGTAAGAGAATACAGTACTCTGGTATTCCCATGGGCAATTACTGAAACAGGCATTTCAATAACTTTCCAATATAATATTGATAAGTAGAAATAAAGATAAGGAGGAGATAGCTTTTATTATGTTTTTCGGTGATGGAAAAATCCCCAAGGGACCAATGTAAGAAAGTTTGGCATGTTATTTATTTGTTTCACCAACTGAAATTATAGGACCAGAAACCACCGAGATGTTTTATGGTGAAAATTATTCTCCATTATGTATATAAAACCTGTGGCTCAAGAGAAAGCCTTCACCTTCCTTACTGACAGTTGGAGCAACTCCACGACATGACAGTTGAGGGCCCTTAATGAAGGTATTCTGATACCAACCAACTTAAAAAAGCATTCACAGGAGGCACATATAGTACAATAAACTGTTTTCTACTGTCTTTCACTGGAGCCATATGCTTTCAAACACTACTGTCATCTGTGAGACAAATGACACATCAAAGCTGACTTAAATGGTTAAACACACTTGAGTACAAGCTCTCATTGCCTATCAGGATTCATATTTGTTGATTTTCATGTTACAAAACTATAGATCAAAACCGTTTCTAGTTTCTATTTTTACAGACTTATAGTTAAAAGCACTTTCCATAGACTTCCTTCTGTGTCCTCCCCTCTTAAAGTGTCTTCGATCTCTTCTTAGAATAGAGACTTTGTTTTTCAGTAAATTTCTCTTGCTATCTTTATCACCTACATTTCCCGCTGTATATTCCCTCTCCCAGAGAGCCATCCATTATGATGAAAAAAAGAAAATGAAAACAATTGAGCAAAACTAAACAACAACTGGAAAACCGCAACCCTCTAACCAGTGTTGTTTTCACAATCACAGGGTAAAAAATAAAATTTTATTGACTTCTCAAAATTCAAAGTTCAAGTAATTCTAGGTAGATATTTTGGAGTCTATATTTGTTGTGATACTTATAAACTAATACTTCAAGAGTGATTTGTGATTGTCTTAGCTGGTAAGAAATCTCTTTTGGGGCTGTTAGGGTTTGTGTTTTAGAGAATATTATTCAAATTCAACATCTAGTTAAGTAAAGAGAGCCCCATTTCAAAGAAGTCTTGAACCTTTGTCCTGAAAGTCATTCATTCATCCATTCATTCATTCAAACCCTTGTCTTCTGTCTTAGAATCTGTAAGAGCTAGGCAACTAGTGTTAAGTGACTTGCTCAGGGTCACACAAGCCAGCAATCTGAAATCAGATTTGAACCCAGGACCTCCAGTCTCTAGGCCTGACACTCTATCCACTGAACCATCTAGCTGCCCCTGAAAGTTATTTAAATTATATCTTCTTCCAAATTAAAGATATATTCATCGTTTTGTTAAATCATTTGAAGCATGTGCAAATTGCTGTGGAAATGGAGATGCCTGTGATAACGGTATATCATTGCAACCTTGTGTTGCAATAGGTACCTGAGTCCCTATCTGAAACCTCTACTGAAGCCTTTTGCTGCTCCCTCTACACGCCTGGGATAGTGACCTTGGAGCCTCAAAGACCGTGCCAAGAGCACACAAGCTTTGGCAGGTCCTACCAAACTGGAAAGACGATTACAGGGCCGGGTGATGAGGTGTGTGTGTGGCGCTTGCAGACCCATCTGGCCAAGCTCTGAGAACTCATCACTTCTCGGTTGTTCCACCAGGTGATGAATGCTTTGGGGTCCAGCAGTTGATGTAGATGGTAGAAGGATTGCAGTCATCATCGGGGGAGGGAATTGCCGCCCACACTGATGAAATCAAAGATGTATGAAGGATTCAAGTCAGATAATAACGTATCACTTTGAAGCCTGCAAACCCCTCTCCAAGCATTTTCTCATTTTATTCTCATGACAGCCCCAGGAGTGGGTTACTATTATTATTTCCATCTTACAGCGGACAAAATTGAAATAAACTGAGGTTAAATGACTTGCTCAGGGCCACCCAACTGTCTGAGACCAGATTTGAACTCAGATCTTTCTGACTTCATGTCCAGTGCTCTGTCTATGGTGCCACCCAGCTCCCCATAAGATACTTAATTAAATAAATCATGACTTGATAGACCCTTCACTCATTTCAACTCAGCAAGCATTTATTAAGCTTCTATATATACTGAGCACTGGTTATACAAAGATTTTTGAGTATCTGCTCTCAAACAGCTTATATTTTACTAGTAGGAAATATGTATGCAAAAAAGTAAGCTATATATACTATATAGATATTTATCTACGGTTTTATATATATTATCTGTTAATATATATATAAGACACATTAATAGGAGAGGGAATTGCCAACAAGGGGCTCAGAATAGGCCTCTTCCAGGGAGTGACACTTGAGATGAGCCTTGAAAGATTATGGGTGGAGGGTGGCAACTAGGTGGTTTAGTAGATTGAGAGAGCCAGGCCTAGAGATGGGAGGTCCTGGGTTCAAATGTGGCCTCAGATACTTCCTGGCTGCAGGACCCTAGGCAAAGATCTTAACCTCCATTGCCTAACCCTCACCAACTCTTCTGCCTTGGACCCATTACAAAGTATTAACTCTAAGACAGAAGGCAAGGGTTTAAAAAAAGGATCTAAGAGTTCTCACAGAGACAGAAATGTGGGAAAGATGTTTTTCTGGCATAGTGAAGTCTCTGCAAAAGCATAGAGAGGAGATGTTGGTTAAGTCAACAACCAACAACAACATCAAGCACATCAACTGTGCATATGGCAGGTAACAAGCAGTCAGGCAGCAAGCATCTATTACATACCTACTATGTGCCAGGTACTGAGCCCAGCTCTGGGGATAGAGAGGCAAAAACATAGTTCCTGCCCTCCAGGGGTTCACATATAATCTTGGGGGATGGGGAGACAAATTGAATCTCAGACTCCGTTGGGAGAAGACTTTTCATTTCAGATTGGGCAATAATAGTTGCTAGTGAGACCATAATTGGAGTATAGTGTTCAGTTTGGAGCATTCCTTTTCAAGGAGGTCATTGATAAGCTGCAGGGCATTTGGAAGAGGGTAACCATGATACAGAAGGACCTTAAGTTCTTGCCAGGGGGAGCAGTTGAAGAAACTGGGGATGTTTCACCTAGAGAAAGGAAGCTCATGGGAAATATTATAGGATATCTGCTTCCAGAACTCAGAAGGCTGTCACGGGCATCCTCCCTGTCCTCATTAGCCTCAGAAGGCAAAATTGTCTTTGGTGTGTCAGAAAAAGATTAGGTAAAAAGCATTTTATTAAACTATAATTCAAATCCTAAGAATACCAATTTTGAACTGGAAGGGACCTTGTGAATCATTTAATCTGATGCTCTCATTTTACAGAAAAGGCAACTGAGATCTAGAGAGGGAAATAATTTACCCAGAAAAGCACAGTAGGAAATGACAGCTGGCCTTCTAACCCCAGATCTGGTGCTCTTGCCAATGTACACTTTACTGTCCTGTCTCTTCTTCCCTCTCTACATTTGAAACTCTCTCTTTTCATCCATTGTCATCTCCTTTGCTCCAGTTGGAAGATAGAGTGAACCTTTTTCCCTGCTTGTGTCCTGGGTTTCATCCTCTCTCAGATTTCATTGATTATTCTCCCCTTCCTCACGAGGCAGCCTTAGTCCCACCTCCCCTTCCCTTCTACTATTTACCTTGTCCCCATCTATTGGCTCCTTCCCTGCTGCTTACAGACTTGTCTAGCAGAGGGGTTCTTAACCTTTTGGTGTCCAGGACCCCTTCAGCAATCTGGTAAACCTACAGACCCCTTTTCAGAAAATGTTTTTAAATGCATGAAATAAAATATCTATACTATTACAAAGGAAATTAATGACATATATATAGGGATCAAAAATATTTTTTAAAAATCAGCCTCCAAATTAAGAAGTCTGAGTCTAGAGTGTCTACACTTTACATAATAAAATATCCTGTTTTGCAGGAGTGAGTCTAAGAAACTGATTTTATGGCTTGTTATCACAGATTTGTATCCCTAATTCTGCTTAACTGATTTGCTAATAAATGCATGTTCCTGGACACTAGGGAAACCCTGGAGAGAGGGTGAAACACCAACCTATCATAAAGCTTGCAAGAACAACTTTCTGATTCTAGATGGAGCAAGCGTGTCTTTCCTTATAGTTTGTTGTTAGTCACTTTTCAGTCACTTCCAACTCTTTGTGAGCCCATTTGGAATTTTCTTGACAAAGATACTGGAGTAGTTTGCCATTTCCTTCTCCAGCTCATTTGATGGATTAGAAAACTGAGACCAAACGGGTAAAGTGACTTGCCCAGGATCACACAACTAATTTGCCACTTCCTTCTCCAGCTCATTTGACAGATGAGGAAACTGAGGCCAACAGGGTGAAGTGACTCACCCAAGGTCATACATCTAGTAACTATCGGAGGCTGGATTTGACCTTAGAAAGATGAATCTTCCTGACTTCAGACCCTCCTTTCTATTCACCGTGTCACCCAACTGCCCTTCCTTATATACTTATATTCCTTACCTTACAGAACAATATCTACTCCCTCTCCCCCCATCAATTTCATTGCTGTTTCTAAGGAAGAAGGAGACAAAGGCTACAAGTCTAGACTATGGCTTAATGGACTCTGGGTTTCATAATAAGGAATCTTTCCAAACACATATTTGGCAAGCTATGCGGTTTCCTTCCTTCATCTTAATAGCCTGGATTTCGATTGGAAATATTTCCAGGGTATCTAAAGTGTATGTATGTTCACAAAGGTGTTTGCCTCTCATGGTGAATGCCTAGAATAGAGCTCAAATGGAAAGGAAATTCCTTATGGATGCTGAGATCCTTCAGTTTCTGTAAAACCTCCCAGATAAGGTCCAAAGGCCACCAAATGGAGTGCCCAAATCTCTGAAGATCCAAAGCTGGGAGCCACCCAAAGGCCAGAACTGACTCTTGGTGGGCGCAAACAAGCTGCTGCATATTAAGAATAACATTAACCACAACTAATATTTATTTTAGTGCTTTAAGTTTTGTAAAGCACTTTACAAACATGATCTCATTTTACAACCCTGAGAGACTGGTGCTGTTATTATCCCCGTTCTCAGAGAGGACATCAAGACAGACAAAAATAAGAGACTTGCTCAAGATCCCTCCTTGATTTTGAACTCATCCTTCTGACTCTAGTCTAACTCTTATCCACTGGGCCATCCAGCTACTTTTAGAGCATCCCAGATGATGCACTGCTACCCAATTAATTAAAAATGAAAGAAAATCTCCAGCGTCTTGAGTGTACCCCTTATGGATTGTTTCTGGGAGAATAGGAACAAAAATCACAACAAATGAGAAAAGTTAGATGAGTTACAGATCTGTCCAGTTGCAGAGAATACAGGAATTCCTGCTATGATAATAATAGTTATACATGACAGTTGGGGGCAGCTGGGTGGGTCAGTGGATAGAGAACCAGGCGTAGAGATGGGAGGTCCTGGGTTCAAATTTGACCTCAGACACTTCCCAGGTGGGTGACCCTGGACAAGTCACTTAACCCTCCTTGGCTAGCCCTTACTGCTCTTCTGCTTTGGAACCAATACACAGTATTGATTCTAAAATGGAAGGTGAGGATTTTAAGCAAAACAAAAATAGATGACAGTTACCTACATACATAAACATACAGTTTAAGATTTACATGTATTATCCCAGGTATGCTGAAGGTTCTAAATTGCTACTCAGAATACCTTAACACCGCTTCAAATTTAATCTAAAGGTGGAAGCTATGTTTGCAACTTAAACAATTATGTAATCTCCACTTTAAACCTGAAGATTTAATGCTGAGGTCTAGATTCTCTTGAGGATCAGACAGAAATCCATCCCACCTAGTACTTTTTGTAGCCCTCAGAATCCTAGTTAGTGATCAACATACACTTTGGAAGACCTCAATTTTACTTCCTCTATTTGTTGAAATGGGAAGAAATAGCTTTTCATTTGAAGATCCAAGGGGAACTCCTTTACCTCCCGCCTTAGAATCAATACTTTGTCTTGGTCCCAAGGCAGAAGAGTATTAAGGGCTAAGTGACTTGCCCAGGGTCACACAGCTGGGAAGTATCTGAGGTCAGTTAAACCTAGGACCTCCCCTCTTTACGCCTGGCTCTCATCCACTGAGCCACCCAGCTGCCCCTTGGAGCTCCTTTCAATAAAGGCGCTGCCTGATGAGGATAGTTTCAATCCAATTTTTGTAGGGGTTCTTTACCACCTATAACACCAATCAAGGCAGAATAATTGATTTAATGAAACTAGCACATTCACTGGTTTTGATAACAAGGTATAAATGGAACACCAATTCGCAAATTTGCTAATTGTCTCCTTCCTAGTATGGATATTAGCTGTTGCTATATAGCATATATTTATGCCTATATGCATATACATATGATGCATATATATATATATATATGTATGTGCATATATAAGATGCTACAAAAGTCATAGGAAAATAGTTTTCAACACAGCCTCTAAGACAAGATCAAATGATGGCTTCTAAAACGAACCCCCCCCCCATATGTTTATACAAATCCATTTTATAATTCATGCCCATAAAAAAATTGAAATTTCAGAATGGAATTATAATGTTCGAGGGACTTGCAGAGACCATCTAGTCTGTGCTCATACTGGATTATAACTTTTGTTCCCAGCCACGTAATTTAATTTTAATATAATTCAGCAAATTTTGGTTAAGTGTTTACTGAAAACGGAGCACTGAGTTGCTTGGGGAGATTTTGTTGTTCAGTCATTTTCAATTGTGTCCGATTCTCCGTAACCCCGTTTGGGATTTTCTTGGCAAAGACACTGGAATAGTTTGCCATTTCCTTCTGCAGTTCATTTCATAGGTGAGGAAACTGAGGCAAATAGGGTAAAGTGACTTGCCCAGGGTCACACAGCTAGTAAGTATCTGAAGCCAGATTTGAACTTGTGTAGATGAGTCTTCCTGATTCCAAGCCAGGTGCTCAATCCACTACACTCCTGATGTGAGAACTTGAGTCTTGGACTCCTGACTTCAGTGTTCCCAGAAAGGGAACCAGATTCCCAGATTCCCACCAAAAAAAAATACATCAAATGGACAAGGATTAAGTTGGAAAAAAAGAGTTAAAGATAACTTCTTGGTGTCCTTTTGCTGGTCCTACAAACAGTATTTAATTATGCCCTTTTTTTTTTAACCCTTAACTTCTATTTTAGAATCAATACTCTGTATGTGTTCCAAGGCAGAAGAGCAGTAAAGGCTAGGCAGTAGGAGTTAGATGACTTGCCCAGGGTCACCTAGCTTAGAAGTATCTGAGACCATATTTGAACCCAGGACCTCCCATCTTTAGGCCTGGTTCTTAATCCAATGAGCCATCTAGCTTCTCTCATGCTTATTGTTTTGGTAATTATTAAAAGCCCAATCTTTGAGTTGAGAGTAAAGGTTAACATGGACTACTCATCTGCTGGTTGAAATATGAACATTACTGAAGATTTATCTTTATTTGGGCAATGAGCTTGAAGTAATAATCAAAACAGTTTTCCCTAGAATGACCTTTGGTTCCTTGAGTGTTTGGAATTTGTTTTTGTTGACTTAGTTGGGTGGTGTTTTTAGAGGAAGGGCATTGCTTCTGAATTTTCAAGCTTGGGAGTCTATTTTCCTTGTAGAGGAGGGACACTGGAAGCCTAGATCTCCTGGGCTAAGTTTTGCCTTTCTAGCAGGAAGTAGTTGCCCACTTGACCTAGAGCCCAAGACTCTTGACTCAAATCTTTCCCAACAAGATTTCTTCTTTGGTCATAATAACTTATAGCTATCAATTATTAGCAAAAACAAAATGATCAGATATTCTGCAGCAGAGTGAATGACCTTTTTTAAAAACTTAATTACTGGATAAAAATGAACCTTTTTCTGTCAAATAAATTGAAAACCAACATCTAGGCAAGAATGTGGTTTATTGGCGTACTTGTCTTACTGGGTTTACTTTTTTTTTCCCTTTCATCAGTATTTGAATTTACTTCATTTTTGTTTTATGGGATGTTGGTTATTCACATCCACTTTTGATGCCTTCCCCTGGCATCTTCTAGAAGCAGAGGGTAGAGCCCTCCATACAGAGTCAGAAGTTCTGGATTCAATAACAGTATTGATTTGGCCACTTGCTATCTGTACTACCTTTGTTACCTCGGGCACCTCATTTTGCTCTTCGCTCTCATTTTCTTATCTGTAAAAAGAGGTATTGACCTAGAGACCTTTGATTCTTTCCTGCTGCTCTAAGAGAAAGCCAAATGCCACATTTGACATCTAGCATGATATAATGAATCATGGGCCCTGGTTTCAAATCTTGACTTAGTGCCTCACTATACCTCTGAGAACTTGGGTATATTTAACTTCTTTGGACTTTGGTATCTTCCTATGTAAAGAAACAGAGATAGAATTGGATGATCTTGAAGGATCCTTCCAGCTAAATAATCCTGGAAAGATAATGCTATAAGCTCCTTGAGGGCAGGACTGTTCCATTTTTGTCTGTATCCTTTGCACCTAAGTGTTTAATGCTGAATGGTTGATCGTTACCGTAAAGAGAATTCATCTTTCGGATAGTGCTTAAGCTGGATAACCAACTTCACCCAATCCCTCCTGATTCTCAGGTTATCATAAATTGACTAAGGGGAAGAAAGTAGTATTCATTAGGATAGATTCAAATAAAAACTAATTGGCACAACTCATAAATTAGTTATTAGTGAAGCTAAAATAAAAATGGGAATAGGTTATAGTGCTCCCTAATGACATTTTTTAAAATCCTTATCTTCCGTCTTAGAATCAATGTGTATTGATTCTAAGATTCAAAGGTAGAAGAGTGGTAAGGACTTGGCAATGGGAGTTAAGTGACTTGCCCAGGGTCACACAGCTAGGAAGTATCTGAGGCCAGATTTGAACCCAGGATCTAGCTCTGGGTCTGACTCTCAATCCACTGAGCCACCCAGCTGCCCCCCCCCCAACATATTTTTAACAAGTCACTGATATTGACTCTGAAAATGGGCAGATAAAACTTCTGACATTAATTCGGGGCTTCCTATCTGTTGTGTTTCAAATGTTTCTAAGCCAGAATTCTAAAAACTTAGTCACATGTGACTCATGGTGAGATGTTTTCCCTTTTCCCTGATGGAACATATGCCCCTGCAGCACATATGGTCTTTTTTTTGGGGGGGGGGATTAAACAGAGAGAATTCTGATTTGACATGTTATATGCTGGAAAGGAATCCGAATTTTCAGTTTGAGTATAAATGAAAAGTTTCAGTAGAATGCCCCTGATGCTGACCTTTTAGTACATTCTAATGGTGAGCTCTACACTTAGATCTTTGAATTCATATATATATATTTCTTTTTTCCTATTTAATATTTAAAATATTTAAAAATATTTTCTATTCCCAATTACATATAGAAAGTTTTTAGCATTTTTTCTGATATTTTGCAATCCAAATTCTCTCCTTCCTCTCCCCAAAATAAAATATTAATTAAATTATTAAAAATAAAATTATTATTATTATTAGGTTATACATGTTTTATATATTTATACATGTATATTTATATATCTTAATATCTATTTAGGGAAGGCCTTTTTATTTCCAAAACAACACATTAGCATCAAGGCATTTTACAAAGAGTAATGACTTCTGGGAAGGATATTTTCCAGCGTTTAGATTAACTAGGCATTCTGTTGTTGGCATATAGTAACTTGAGGGCTTTGGGGGCCACTGTGAGAAGGGAGTTTTGGTTTTTTGTTTGGCTGACGGTATTTATTAAAGTAATTCTATGCTACTACAATTTGAAGCAAATACTTCCTAGCCCTTAAGAAAAATGTATTGGCTTGGGTCAGCCTTAAATCTCCTTAAGTTGGTTGGTTTAGGAAAGGCAAGATAAGACGCCCATAGGCACTTGCACCTGTAAGAACCAATAGGAGTGGTTACAGGAAATACTTAAGCTTGCTATGCTGATAGAAATGAGCTCTCAGTGGGTGCTGTTTTTATCAGTAGTTCCTTATAAGGGTTATAGAAGAGTTCCTAGCGGAGTAGTCCGGTTCTCTTTTGTCTGGGGATTTAGGTTGTTGTGTTTTTTATTTTTTTATTTTTAATGAGGAATCATTGAACAATCTGACAAGTGGTCCAGGAGAGCGGTTATTTTAATTCCTTTCAGTGCCAAAGAACTGGTGAGTTAAGTTATCCTTTCAGTCTAATTTCTCCCTCTCTTTTCTAATATTTCTTCCTTTAGCCCTTTCATGTTAGTATTCGGTGGGAATGAAGTTCTTTTTTTTAATCTAATTAATATATTTACCCATAGTGATAAGATATTATAACCAGTGTTTCCATTGCCGTGGCCCTGATCTAGGTCACTTTCAACACTAAGAACATTTGGCAAATTTTCTTCAGTAGAGAGATTTCCACTTTCTTCAAACAAGCTGGAGAAATGAGGTGAAGATAAATAATAGCATTTTAATGACCTGGGGGATGGCCCTTTCTAGGATGCTTAAATTTTAAGACTTCTAATTTTCAGATGCATTTGTTTAGTCCCGCATGACCAGGAAGTAGTCGCTTTGACACTCATTCGGAAAACGAAGTAATTGTAATAACTTCCTTTCTCTGGGTGAAGATGCTGGTAGCATGTGTTCATTCTTGCAGCTCAAAACTGAGTCAGGTTTTATACTGCATTCATGAAGAAGACACTCCCTTCTCCACCAACTTCTTTCTGAAAAAGTAGTTCTGGGTAGATTTTATTGGCCGAATTAGCTAAATATTGGGAATTCTGGTGTCTGTCATCCTTTGGATTAAGAAAGAACTTACGTATGTGGAACGATCTTAAGTAAGTGGCTCTTTTAAGTTTTCTGTTTAAGACTTCCTATCTGATCGAGGGATGAGTCATGTCTTCATATTACTACTGCATAGGAGCAATTCAGCCCATTGATTGAGTTTCTAGATGGCTATGCCCCGAGCTTCAAAGTCTGTTGTGAATAATTATTTGCATTTATATGTTCCTCATATTTCTTTGCTCTTCTTAAACCTGGTACGACTTTTTCCTTTTGTACAATTTGATTTCTGCCCATTCTTGTTTTATTTGTATAAAAGGAGTAAATTGTGTGTCATAAATTGAACTTCAGGATTCCATCGGAAAAGGTTAAAACAACATTTTCAGTGTGTTAAAGGATGTTGCTGCAAAAAGACCAGTTTATGCTTTTGGAAAATATTTGGACTTATGTTTGACATTTTGGATGAGAGGATTTCAAAACCCACTGATCGAGCAAAGCTGGGTCATAACATTTCTCTATTACCTTAACCAATATGGCACATTGTTCATCCCGAATAACCTACAAAATATTTTGTGGTTCATTGGATTGTATTTCTTTTATAGAAAGGGTTATTGAGCCAAAAAAAAAAAAGGGAGGAGTGATTTGTCTAAAGTAATAACAAATTTGGTGACAGGGATAGAAATTTAAGCCTATGATAGAAACAAGAGGTCACATTTACTTAGCAAAGCATAACCTTTGTAACATGTTTTGTTTAGTTGTTTTTTTTTTTAATTCACTAATATCACTTAGCATAGTGGATAAAGAAGTGGCCTCAAAGCTGGGAAAACTTGGGATCAAGTCCCACATAATGGATGAATCTCTAGGTTATTCTCTCTATAGGACTGTAAGTTATAGCAAAGGCACTAACCTCCATTAATGGAGGGAGATTTCTCATCTGGGGATTTTCTCCGCCAATAAAATCATAGATCCAGTACCAAATATCCCAGCAAAAAGTAAACAGTCAGAGCAGGGAATTCAGTGCTTGGCTTGCAATCAGGAAGCCCCAAGTTCAAATTCAGCTTCAGTCACTTACTAGCTGTGTGACCCAGGGAAAATCACTTAACCCTGTTTGCCTCCCAAAAAGTAAATAAATAAATAAATAAAAGATCACATCAATAAACATTTGTTAAGGGTCTTCTATATGCCAGACACTGTGCTAATTGATGAAGATACAAAGAAAAGCAAAAAAGATAGTCCCTACTCTCAAGGAGTTTAATGAGAGAGACAACATGCAACTGTCTATATACAAACAAGCTATATACAGGATAAAGAGAAAATAAGAATTTATGATACCAACTCAATGGGCACAGTGATAGAGAATTAGGCAGAAAAGTCAAGGTTTTTCAATTTGGTTTTTATAGCGTGAATGTTAAATAGGAAACCCCCAAAATATTTTCCAAGCTTTGGGAAAAAAAAAAAGCCCTCCTTATTTCTTGTACCTATTTATTTCATTTGACTGTTGGAACAAGAGCATTTGCTAATAGAAATAGCTGGTGAGCGGACCTCCCCATTTGGGGGGCTTCACATGGTAGCAGTGTGAAGCACAAGAGACATTTACAACTGACATTACTGATTTGTGGGTTTCGTTCCAAGGGTATAGAGAGAGGAAGTTCAAACGCTTTCATATTTCTATCTTTGAGATGTGATGTCTTCTCACTGTTTTCCTCTTTCTCACAGTCTCTATGTATATCTCTTTGAGGTTTGTGAAAGACTTTTAAAAACAGAAATTAGCTGAAGCACTCAATTCACAGATGAGAGGCATCTGTCGCCTGAATATCTCTTTCAGTTTTCTATTACCAGCATAGAGCTAACTGGAAGTTTGGTAAGAAGCTGTTTATGGAGAGACTCACTCTTGACATTTTTGCAGTGCAGAGGGACTTCCCAGATGTAACCATTTTTGTTGGCTTCTAGGGTGACTGAAGGAACAGGAGAGGGAAAGGCCCTATTGATAGGAAAGGTTAGAGTTTCCTTGCCCAAATTGGGTGCTTCTTTCCCTTGAAGATGAGTTGAGTCCTGGATTCAAATCTAGACTTAGACACTTCCTTTCTGTGTGACCCTGGACAAACCACTTAACCTCCTTTGCCTAGTCCTAATTGTTCTGCCTTAGAATCAGTATGTAATGGGGGAAGCTGGATAGCTCAGTGGATGGAGAGCCAGGCCTAAAGATGGGAGCTCCTGGGTTCAAATCTGGCCTCAGACATTTCCTAGCTGTGTGACCCTGGGCAAGTCACTTAACCCCCATTGCCCAGCCCTTACTGCTCTTCTGCCGTGGAGCCAATACACAGTATTGATTCCAAGATGGAAGGTGAGGGTTTAAAAAATGATGGATTGATTTATTTTCCCAAATATCTGTCATTAACCCATGGGCCAGTTCACAGAAGAGCTCACTGATACCCAAGAATGACAAAGTTTTGCACAATCATTGTCCAATACTCCCCAGGTCAGCTGGGATCAAGCACATCTATCTGGTCCTCAAAGATCTTATTGGCTATATTAGCAGGAATGAGATTAGCCTAAATCTTTACTCATTTTAGAGGCCATATGTCAGTGTAGACTAGACGTGTTGCCTAAGCCAATTAGACAAATCCCCTTGTTCACCAATTAAAGTATTTTAAATAGGAAGGGGAGTCATCATGCTTCATTTGTATAAATCTTGCCTGTTATGTTCCTAGAGACAAATGGCTGGTTCTGGATTGTTCTGGTTTCAGGTTGAAAGTGAGCTTCTTGGTGTCGCAACATAAAAGGAAGTTTGATGGAGGAAATACAGTATTTCTGCCCAGATACTCGAAGAGGGAATTACAGCATGTAGTTATTATTAGAAATTTCAGTTCTTGTGATTATATTTGATAAGAAGAGACCTAGAGGCAATGGTTTCTATTTCAAGGTCACAAAGCCCTCTCTGGTCATTGCCTGGCCCAGAGTGAGTGCTTAATAAATGCTCATTGTGGGACATCGAGATGGCTCAGTGGATAAGGAGCCAGGCCTGGAGTCAAATCTGACCTCAGATATTTCCTGGCTGTATGACCCTGGGCAAGTCACTTAACCCCCATTGCCTAGCCCTTACCGCTCTTCTGCCTTCAAACTGATATATCCTATTGATTCGAAGACAAAAGATACAGGTTTAAAAAAATGCTTGTTGTAATTAATTGGTTGGTTTTTCCACTAAAGTTACAGTTTTTATAGCACAGACTTCCATTGAGTAGAAATTAGAATATGGTCATCAGTGTATTTATTTTCTACTGTTGAACCCCAGACAACCCAATTAGTCTAGACTCTTTTGTATTATAATTTCAAGGGTATGCCTTTTTTAAATGCCACCAATGCCCATAAGCACTGAGAAAGAGAGATCATAGGAAGACTGGCAACTATAGTATATGTGGGAGGCACAAAGCCCCCTTTAACTCACAGCAGCATCAGGTCTTGTCCCTTTCTAGAAGAGAGGCCTCTAGGAAGATGGCCCCTTCCCACTGGGACTCTACTTACTCTCTGTGTGCCGGGAACATGGGAGGTATGGAATCAATCTTTGATTGACTGGTCCTGGATTGTCTTTGCCAACAGATTGTAAGCTAGAGAGGCTTCAGACAGGCAGTTAGGTGGTACCGTGTACAACGGGACCTTGTCACTTGAGTCTGATTCGTTCCATGGCCAAGCTCCTAACTCAATTTGCTCGTGTGGGGAATCAAACTTCCCCATTTAAATGAATGGAAATGCAATTAATCCTTTCTGGCCCCCAAAAACTACATGAATTTTTTGTTTTATATGCTTTTAAATATGAAACTGTACTTTATAAATAACAAATAAATATGTTTATAGATAAGAAAGAATGTAAAGAAATAAACTTGCTTATGAAATGTTATTTACCTTCAAGGACAAGCAAAGATGCTGGCAGAGAAGGTTTTCATTTCATGCACTATCATTTAGTATAACTTATTCTCTACACACGTAATGCTACATTTAAATGCAAAATTGACCGTACGCATTACTTATGATATGCAACTTTATTGCTAAACTTAATTGCTATTTTTTACTTTACTTAATTATCATCATTTTCTTCACTGAATTTTGGCTGTCTTGCCACACTTTCCTCAATTTTACTTAGAAGCCATTTCAACAAAAACCTTTCCATGGAAGTTTGTTTCCTCCCTTTCAGAATGTTTCGATAATGTGTGAAACAAGTGTCTTCACACAGCTCCAATGCACGACGTGTTGCAACATTTTCTGGGTGTATCTTTTTAATAAACTCTTTAATTTTTCAACATTTCTTTAATCTTGCTTGTACTGATTCCCTCATCTACCTCAGGCTCCTCCCATGGGTGCAAGCTTGTGATTCAAATACCCACTTGTGACTTAAAGCAAAAAATCTCAATAGTGATGGCTGGTATCTCAAATTTCTTGATCCTTAAGGTGCTTGTGTATCACGGCACCACTGTATAGAACACAGGATCAGAGCCAGGAATACTTGAGTTCAAGTCCTGCCTTGATATTTAGTGCCTGTGAGACTCTGGGAAAGTCACTTTCCCTCTCAGCCTCAGTTTCCTCATCTGTCAAATGAGGATAATAACACCTACTTCCCAGGCCTGTTATGAGGATCAAATGAGATGAAGTCTGGAAAGCATTTTGCAAACCTTAGAATACTATTATAAATGTTAAACAATAAGATATAGATCCAGAGATAACCTATATGTCTTATATCTGTGAAGCTGTTTAGCTTTATATGGATAAGCTCACCACCAGACTGTCCTCAAAGTGAGGAATTTTGTGGTTAGTGTTTCTCCTAAGCCTTGTAGGCTCTGTGATCAGCACTGCTGAACAGAATAACCACACCAGAGAAACAGAGTCCTTAAATATTGTTCCTGGTCTTTTTGGTTCTTGTCTCACATCTTTTTGTACATAGTCATTCACAATCCTATGAGAGAATGATTCCAGAAAGAGAGTGATTATCCTTGGATCTCATTTGCATTTCTATATTTCCTTTTATCCTAGAAAAGATGCTGGAATGGTAATGGAGGGGGGATGGAAACGGAAATGGGTGATAGTTTGTTTAAAGGAAATTTTGCTCATCCTTTAAGGAATGAATCAGTTGGAAGGACCAGCAGTCATCCAGTTTCATTTTAGAAATTGATCTTTTTCATTAAAAAAAAAAAAGATTCCTTCATTTGGCAGCTAAACAAAGGCCAGTAAGCTATTTTCTGTGTGGTATAGAGATGGTCTGTATTTTCCACATTGATCTTTTTAATTCATTTCAATGGTAGCTATCTATTTTTCCTCTGAAGTGGGTCACTAGCAAGCTACTTTCCTGACTTAAAACTAGGGGTATCTCCCAAGATCTCACAGATCAGGTAACCCTTTTTGCTGAGTATAAGGAGGTGAGGGGAAATATATACTAGGCTGGCAGCAAGAAAGAGGAGGCACCTTCTCTGTTTTCACTATTAAAGTCCCTCTGGAGGTTGCTCAGTCTTCAGGTTGCAGCTTACCTGCCCATGGAAAGTGGCCCACCTATGTTTAAATGAGTAGTTGGATCTTGGAATGGGTCAAACAAGCCCTGCCTAAATTGGGGGAGGGAAGCAAATGCTGAGTTTTCTGGCACTGAACTAGAACTAGAATGCAGCACTTTGAATTCAATTCCTGTCTCTGGTACTGAATCATGCTCTGGGACCCTGCTGGGCAAGTCACAGAACCTCTCAATTTCCTCAGATGTCAAATAAGAACATTGCATTAGATGATCTCTATGATTCCTCAAGCTGTAAAAATCTAGAAAAAGCAAGTGCATTTCCTACAACCTTTTCAGTGATACAAATGTGGCTTGCAACTTGTTACACAGCTAACAGTGAGGTACAGACTCCAAGAATGGCATGAAAGTTAAAACGATCCTCCAGCTCAGAGTTCCTCAGATTTAGAGCTGAAAGGAATCTTAATAATTAGCAAGTCCAGGGGGCAGCTGGGTGGCTCAGTGGATTGAGAGTCAAGACTAGAGATGGGAAGTCCTAGGTTCAAATGTGGCCTCAGACACTTCCCAGCTGTGTGACCTTGGGCAAGTCACTTAACCCCCATTGCCTAGCCTTTCTAGCTCTTCTGCCTTCTAGCCAATACACAGTATTGATTCCAAGATGGAAGGTAAGGGTTTAAAATAAAATAAAATAAAATAATTATCAAGTCCAATCCTCTTATTTTATTGAAGAAACTGAATCTAGGAGTTCCAGGGACTTGTTTACAAAGCTATATAAGAGATAAGGGTTCAAATCTGACCTCAGACATTTCCCAGCTGTGTGGCCCTGGGCAAGTCACTTAACCCCCATTGCCTAGCCCTTACCACTCTTCTGCCTTGGAACAAATATATGCTATTGATTCAAAGATGGAAGTAAGGGTTTAAAAAAAAAGCAATGGGAAGAATTGGAGTGCTCACCCCAAACCTAATTTTTTTCTACTGTACCACAATGGATCTCTTTCAGTTGAACTGCTACCCTACAGTTGAACTGGTACCCAGAGGTACCATTGAGTCAGTCATCATGAACTATTCCCATTCCTATAGACTTTTCCAACTTATAGACTCTTAATCAGCTCCCAAGTCCTTTCACCATTTCCTTCTTATTATCTCTCCCAAGCTATCTATGACTTCACCTTCCTTCCTCCCACCACTCTTCTTCTAGATGCTCTCTGTACCTTCTCCTCCCATCTAGCCCACGTACCACTACCCAATTGACCTTGCTCAAACACCCTCCATATCAAAATTATTATGAAGAATTTGGGGTGCCTTCTTGGGTTTTTTTTGTTTGTTTGTTTGTTTTTGCTAACTGCATTAATTCTCAACTTCCTGCCTCCTTGAAGGCCTTCCATAAGCTGGCTCCACCCTCCCTACCTAACTTCATTTTCCATTATCTCTCAGTAGTGCACCATCTTCTCTGTCAGACTCATCTCCTTCTTGTTCCACAAATGTTCTTTTCAGCTGAGACAGACTAGTGTAATGGATAGAATACTCAAATTGGAATGAAGAAGACCTGGGTTCAAATTCCACGATACTTAATTTGCTGTCTAATCTTAGCAAGTCAATTAATTCTCTGGATATTGGTTTCTTATCTATAAAATGAGAAAGTTAGATTTGAGACCCTCTGAGGAACTTTTCAGCTCTCAATCTATGATTCTGTAATCCACAACTTCCATTTCTTTGCTCACATTGTTACTTCCTCTCATCTCTCTTCCCTCACTTTTTTTTTAAACCCTTACCTTTCCTCTTGACTCCGAGAGAAGAGTGGCAAGGGCTAGGCAATGGGGGTCAAGTGACTTGCCCAAGGTCACACAGCTAGGAAGTGTCTGAGGCCAGATTTGAACCTAGGACCTCCCGTCTCTAGGCCTGACTTTCAATACACTGAGCCACCCAGCTGTCCCCTTCCCTGCCTTTGTAGATCCTGTGTATACTTCAAGGATCATAAATCCCATTTCCTTCATGAAGTCTTCCTTAACTACCCTAGAATTCCTTACTCTCACTTTCTCCTCTGGACTGGTTAAACTCGGAGTGTTATACCACATAATTGGTTTTTAATTTAATTACAATTTGTCTTGAATTCTACTCTGATGTTTCCTGTCTCTGTATTTTCTTCCCCAGAGCTGGTCCTCTATTTTATATTCTTTATAATTCCTAGCTTAACACTAACTTACTCCATTATAAGTCAGGGATGGAGAATGAAAACATGGGCAGGAGTTTGTTTGTCCTGCTTATCAGTAGCCAGAGTCAACAATTCTAATGGTCTGAAGTAACCCTTAATGTTCTCCAATTTGGGAAAGGATTGTTGAGTTCTATTTCCAGGTAGGTGAGGCTATCTCCAAATCGAGCCATTTCCAGTGGACTTAGAGCTGGACCTGTGATTTCAATGCTTTAAGGAACTCCCCAATGGGAGCCACTCCTCTTAGTGATGATGAAAGGCAGCACCTTCTATACAACTGACAATCTTAGTGACTGTAAGACTCTGAAGATTAGAAGTAAGGCTAATGTAGATTTCCTTTTCTTTATTTGAAAGCAAATCTATAAAAGACTTTCTTGGACTCTTTTTATCTTTCTTCAATTCAACAAGAATCTTAAAGCACCTGACAATGATAAGTTCTAGAAGTCCAGACAAAAATAAAATGGGCCCTGTACTCACGGAGCTTGCCCTCTACTAAGGGAGTAACAACGTATAGAAGTAATTAGAAAAATGTTTGCAAAGCCATTTGAGTGTAAGAAGAACCAAAGCAATGGAGAAAATCTAGAACAGAATCTTCTTTTTTAAACACTTCCCTTCTCTGTCTTAGAGTCATACTAAATATTGGGTTTAAGGTAGAAGAGCATTAAGGGCCAGGCAATGGGGGCTAAGTGACTTATCCAGGATCACACAGCTAGGAAGTGTCTGAGGTCAGATTTGAACCCAGGACTTCCCATCTCCAGGCCTAGTTCTCCTATCTATTGAGCGACTTAGCTGCCCCAAGAGTCTTCTTATATAGTGGTATGTATGCTGAACCATAAGGGGGAAACATAGGTAATCTTAGAGGCAGAGTTGACTAGGGAGAGCCTTCCAAGCATGGAGGGCAACTTATACAAAGGTAGGAAATAGAATGCTATGAATGGAACCCAAGTTGGCCTGAGTGTAGCAACCATTCAAATGTGAACATCAGCCATCTGGCCATGGTTTTTTTGTTGGGAGATGGTTTTGGTTTCCTATAACTTGTCACCTTTTCTCTAAAGGAGAACCATGAATGATGCTCTACCTTCTATCATTTTAGCTAAGTGTCTGAAGTGTCTTAGAATGTAATTATGACTGTAAAGATTCATTTATTGGATCAAATATTTATTGGACAATCACTATGCACAAGGCACAGTGGTAGGTGCCATGGTGATCAAAGACTTGGTAGTAACATGCAAGCATCTTACAGCCAGCCAATAAACATTTATTAAACACCGACTATTTCCTAGGCATTCTGCCTGGATTAGTAGAGGCGATGTACATCAAAGCTAAAAATACAGACTGGGAGATTTCCATTTGGATATTTATTGCAGTCATTCCCACCCAGATTTCCTTCTTCCTCAAATACCATGCATTTGGGTCTGCAGGATACCAATGATGAAAATGAAAAAACATTTAAATTGTAAACATTTTAAATATAGTTTATATTATATAAAAGATGAATAGTTGGAAAGGAAATGTTCAGATTTGAGAGAAGACTTTGGTTTTTGTCTGTCTACAATTTCTAGATGGAAGCAAAAGAAAAAATCCACATCCCCCTTTTTTGTTATTATCCAGTGTTATGGCAGTGCTACCATGAGCAAGTTTCTCCACTCAGAGCATCTTTCCTCCTTGCCCACCGTGTCCCTACAAGTGTCCCATACTTTTAAAATGGGCCTAATGGAGAAAACCATTAAATTAAGATTACAGAAGGCCTGGTTTCTATTCCTGGTTATGTCTCAAGCTTTCCATGTGACCTTAGGAGAATTGCTTAACCTTTCTGAGTCTGGAAAAGGGGTGTGTGTTTTTTGTGCTTTGAGGACAGTATCAGAATTGGATTTAAATGTATAAAATACTACATTGGGAGTACTTCCATGCTATCTGCAATGTAACTATTAGGTGATATTTATTTATTATGATAGACCTTCGAATCTGCATGATTGATTAGAAATTCAATGTGAAATTGTGAGAAGTCTCAATTAGGGTTTTTCATATATATTTGTATATGTACATTTTATTTATATATATATAAATAAATTAGCATCTTCCCCCTCCAATTCCCCCAAATCAAATTGTTAACTAGTAGAACTTCTTAAGGGACCTAAATTTTAATTAGGCATCTCAGGTCATATTATTTTCATGTAATAATATTAATAATAAATCACATCCATATAGACTAAAATACGTGTCTTCTAAATTCTAAGTGAATGCGGGATTATAGAAGCTTAGTCTTAGAAAGAATATTTGAGGTCATTTAACGTCATTTATTGAACTGATGGGGAACTCACACTTGTCATAATGGAGTTCATTTGTTCCTGTTTCTATCATTTCTATTTATTGGAAAGTTCTTCTTTGAATGAACCAAACTGTAACTCTTTCTATTTTGGCCTAGTCTCCGTTCTATTTTGTATGAGAACAGAGAGTAATTTTCCAACATCCCATTCAATTTTCAGACCTCTGCAGGATGGTTTGCCATCTAATGACTGAACTGAAATTGTTTTCTCCAAAGTTCCCAACTGACTCCTTTGTTTGTCTGTTTGTGTTTTAAACCCTTATCTTCTGTCTTAGAATAGATACTGAGTTTCAGAGTGGAAAGAGGTAGACAATTGAGGTTAAGTGACTTGCCCAGGATCACACCACTAGGAAGTCTCCGAAATTTGATTTGAACCCTGGACATCCTGTCTCCAGACCTGGCTCTCAATCCACTGAGTCATCTAGCTGCCCCACTTTTAAAAAGTTTTATTTTGTTTTAAGGACCCTTCCCTTCTGTCTTAGAATGAAGATTAATTATTGGTTCCAAAGCAGAAGAGCAGGAAGAGCCAGGCAACTGAGGTTAAGTGATTTGCCAAAGGAGGGTTCCACAGCCAGGAAGTGTCTGAGGTCAAATATGAACCCAGGACCTCCTGTCTCCTGTCCTGGTTCTCTATTTGCTGAGCCTCCTAATCCTCTCCCCTTCATCTCTCTCTACCCCCAATGACTTCTTAGTTTCAAAATCTCATGGCATTTTGGAGGCAGCTGGGTAGCTCGGTGGAATGAGCCAGGCCAAGAGACTGGAGGTCCCAGATTACAATCTAACTTCAGATACTCCCTAGCTGTGTGACCCTGTGCAAGTCACTTAACCCCCAGTGCCTAGCCCTTGCCATTCTTCTGCCTGGGGACCAATACACAGGATTGATTCTAAAGCAGAACGTGAGGGCTTAAAAAAAAAATCTAATGGCATTTTCATCTGAATCTTCATCATTCTATAGCCTTGGACTCTGTGAACACCCTTTCTTCCTGGCTATTCTCCTCTCTGGCCTCCCTCTTGGTTCCTCTTCCTGTCTGACCGCTCCTTTTCTTCCTTAGCTGATTCATCAGCCAGGTCACACCCCTACCCAGGACTATCTCCCAGGCCCTCTTTCTCTTTCTGCATTCTTTCACTCAATGACCTCATCTGCTCTCTGGGGTTCAATTACCTTTATGCAAATGACTCCCATGTCTCTCCCCTGACCTCCAGCCCCATATCATCACCAAGTGCCCATTGGACCACTCCAGGTGGGATGTTCTTTAGGCATCTCAACCCCAGCAGGTTCAAAAAAGGACAAACCCACCCAGGGACAGCCCTGCCCTGTTCCTGTCTGAGGCACCGGAGAAGAGGAAGGGCATAAGCCTTTATTAAATACTTACTGTGTGTCATGCATGTCACCAATATCTCCTCTGATCCTTACCACACACTTTGGGACATGGGTGCTGTTATTGTCTTCCTTTTACTGTCGAGGAAGCCAAGGTAAACAAGTTGAAGTATCTGGTCCAGGATCACACAGCTAGGAAGTATCTAAGGTCAGATTTGAATTCAGATCTTCCTGAGTCCATTCTTGCAGTCATACCACTAGAGAACCTCAAGAGTAGCCTCTACTCACCCCAGAGAGTTCTTGACAGCTTTTCTCCCATATAATTAGAATTTGAACCCCAGCATCTTTCTCCCAGCATCCCACTTTCGTTCTCATTTTAAATCTTTATGTTTTTGGAGATAAAATTTTGGGGGACCCTGCCCCTCGCTCTCTTTTCCCAATTGTGGCTGGGAAAGTAGGCTTTACTCCGGCTTTTACTTTTGTTCTTTTATTTCTTCTACTCACTTCTAACCTTATAAAATATAATACTTGGAGTTATTGGATATTAATTTAAATTTTACATCTCTCTACTCCATGGCCCCCTCCATAGTTTAGGTCCCTTCATCACCTTTATTTCAGGAGCTTCCTCATTGGCCTTCTTGACTCACACCTCTTATCCACAAAACTCCCTAAAGTGGGTTTTCCCCCCTAAAGTGTATGTCTGATCAAGACACATCCTACCACCATTCAGTATATTTCAGTGGTTCCAACTGTTATATGGAAATCAAAGCTGTTTGTTATTCATAATCTAAAGGTGTTATATTAAACCTATTTTGTAGATGGTTGTTAGGGGGTTAAACTATTGTGCAGGTGGTTGATAAATGTCCTGCTGCAGTTTGATACAAACCTTATTTATTATCAGGAGAGGTGGAATAGGAACAGGAGTTAGAACTAGGATAGGAAATCTCTTAACCTTATACTAAAATTATCTAAATAAAAACCCCCAAATCTAACTGCTTTCTTTGCAGCTTCTTCTTGCCTGTCAGACAAGCCTCCTTAACCTTACACTCAACTATCTTAAATAATGTTTCCTGTCTAACTAAGCTATGCCTCTGTTATGTCTGTTTTGGCATTTAAAACCCTTCATTTACCCAGCCCCGTCCTACCTCTCCTATACACGTTACTCTCTTCCATGCATTTTACAGTAAAACCATACTGACCTCTTCACACATGACTTCCCCACCTCTGGGCCTTTGCCCAGATCCTATCCCATGCCTGGAATGCTCTACATCCTTACCTCCACCTCTTGGAGTCTCTCACTTCCTTCAAGGCCCAGCACAGATGTCCCCTTCTACCGAAGGTCTTTCCTGGTCTCACCCTCCCAACTTCCAGGACTTTCCCTCCCATGCAAGCTTCCTTTGTATCTGCCTTGTACATGTCCACTGTGGGCCCTGGCATCCCTTCCAGCCAAACAACAGCTCTTCAAGGTTGGGACTGTTTCGTTTCTAGCTTTGTCTATCCAGATCCTAGAACACAGTCAGTGCTCAGCCTTTCATCCATCCACTGGTTGGCTACACCATTTAAAAACTAACTGCAAATGGAAGATCTAGGCAGGTCAATGGATTGAGAGCCAGGCCTTCAGACAGAACCCAAGATCTTGAGTTCAAATATGGCCTCAGATACTTCCTAGCTGTATGACCCTGTGTAACCCCAATTGTCTATTCCGTACCGCTCCTTTGCTTTGGAACCAATATCTAGAATTGATTCTAAGACAGAAGGTAAGGGTTTAAAAAACAAATGAAAAACTAAAACTAACTGCCAGGAAGCTTTTGCAGAGCTACTTTGGAATGAATAAATTGCTTGTGTTAAGCAGTTTGAAAAAAAGAAAATATTGATCTCTGTGTCCCAATTAATTATTCAAGAATTCTGCTCTTATGCAGTATGTCTTTAAATATGCTTTTAAATATAGAGTGAGGAAATTGGCTTCAAAATAGTTTTAACATATTATAGTAACATACTATGACACATACATAGAATAGAACTTGAGCCTGTTTGAGTCCAAGCCTTTCTTCTGCTAATTATTATTATTATTTTTTAAACCCTTACTTTCCATCTTGGAGTCAATACTGTGTATTGGCTCCAAGGCAGAAGAGTGGTCAGGGCTAGGCAATGGGGGTCAAGTGACTTGCCCAGGGTCACACAGCTGGGAAGGGTCTGAGGCCAGATTTGAACCTAGGACCTCCCATCTCTAGGCCTGGCTCTCAATCCACTGAGCTACCCAGCTTCCCCCTGCTAATTATTTTTAAACAATATCCTCTTGAAAGATTCGTGTTATTGGTGGTGGGCATTCAAATATCATAATCAATACCCTGCCCCACCCCCAGCATCTCTTATCTAGAGATTTTAGCTCCTTGGAGAAATAAAAAGAAGTTCCTCAATCAATTTAATTTACTAAAATTTTAAAAAAAATTGGTTCATATTTTTTGTTTTTGTTGTATGTCTTATTTTTAGATTTTTCTTTCTTCCTTTGCAATGCCCTTATTTTCAGATTTTTCTTTCTTATTTTCAGATTTTTCTTTCTTCCTTTGCAATGCCCAGAGCTTTAGATTTTATCACCAAGACTAGAAAAGAGCACCCCAGTATTTGGAGCAAGTCTGATAATATCTTCAGTGAACTCCCTCCCTTCAGGAGGGACTTGCTTTTGATTCTATTCTGTATCCCAGACACTTAGTACAGTGCATGGCACATAACAGGAGCTTAATAAGTGATTGTTGAGGGGCAGCTATGATGGCTTAGTGGGTAGAGAGATGGGAGGTCCTGGGTTCTAAGCTGGTCTCAGACACTCCCTAGCTGTGTGACCCTGGGCAAGTCACTTGACCCCCATTGCCTAGCCCTTACCACTCTTCTGCTTTAGAACCAATACACAGTATTGATTCTAAGACAGAACATAAGGGTTTTAATTAATTAAATAATTTATTCACTAAATGCTTGTTGAATAATGCCTATAGGCCCTCTCCTTTCCAAAAAAGAGATTTAGGGGTGTAGGATCATAGATTTAGAGATAGAAGGGCCTACTGAGTTCAACTCCCTCATTTTACAGATGAGGAAAGAGAAATGAGAAGAGTTAAGGACTTGTCTAGGCTAATGCAGCTACTAAGCCTCCAAGGCAGGTTTTGAACTCAGGACTTTCTGCCTTCAAGTCTGGGACTAGATGCATCGTGGAGTAATCATGGTCATAATTAGACATTCTGCTTTGTTTTCAGTTACTTGTCAGTATCTCTCCTATTTACTAGGTATAGTGCTAAGTTCCAGGGACTCAAAGACAAAAATGAAAGTGTCAGTAGAGAGAACTCTGGGCCTAAAGTCTAGAAGACCAGAATTCAAATTTGACCTCAGACACTCACTAGTTTTGTAAGCCTGGGTAAGTCACTTAACCTCTATTTGTCTCAGTTTCTTCATCTGTAAAATGGGGATATAATAGCCCCTATCTCCCAAGGAAGAGGCTCAAATGATATAATACTTGTAAAGTATTTAGCATATTTCTCTCTTTATATCATACTACATTATATTATATTGAATTATGTGTTGATTTCCTTCAGTCCTGTAAGAAGTTTATATTCTGCTGGTGTCTGGGGGAGTCGAAATGAAGCACTTTTTATAGAAATAACTCGAGGGAGCAGATAGAAAGCATTAACAACCAGGGGGATCGGGGAAGGCGTCTTGTCAGAGGTGATGTCTCAGCTGAGCCTTGTAGGAAGGCAAGGCTTCTTAGAGTGAGCACTGCAGGCGCTGGGCAGCTCGTAGGAAGCCCCACAAAGCTAGAGGGAGAATCGAGTTCAGAAGACGGCGAACCCTGAAGGAGCTTGAATTTGGCCCGAGTATGGAGTGAAGGGGACCAGTATGAAATCAAGCTAGAATCCTAGGAGAGGTCAGAACTTGAAGAGCTCTGTTCTCTTGATTTTAGCATTACTTTTTTTTAAATTAAATTTTCTTTTTCTCGGTGGCGCATGGAAACAAGCTTTGACAATTGTTTTCTGACATTTTACAATTCAGGTTCTCCCTCTCCCTTCCTCCCACCTTCCCTGAAGGGATAAATAACCAGATATGGGTTATAACAATGTTTTCATGCAGTACGGATTTCCCTATTCCCCATGTTGTGACTCAAGACACATATCACTTATACGATAAAAAACTTGGGAAGGAAATAAGGTAAAGGATGGAGTGCTTGGAGGGCTTTCAATGCCAGGATTGACCAGTTTCAATTTTACCCTAGAGAAAATGGGGAGCCATTGATTAATGTGTCCACCATGAAGACTGAGGACATGGAGCAAGTCTGACAGTCTATGCGATGGGCTCTGTAAGGCCCCATGTTCTAGAGCAGATTTTTCTAAATCATTTACTTCTGCTCACAAAAGTTATTCAAGATTCAATTGAATAATTTTTTAAAAAATCTTTACCTTCTGTCTTGGAATTGATACTACATACAAATTCCAAGGCACAAAAGTGGTAAGGGCTAGGCATTTGGGGGTCTCATAGCCAGGAAGTATCTGAGGCCAGATTTGAACCCAGAACATTCAGTCTCTAGGCCTGGTATTCTATCCACTGGGCTATCTAGTTGTCTCTGAACCAACACTTCTATAAAAAGTACTGAGCCTAAATCACGTCTTTGTGTCTTCCTCCATATTTCTAGGCCAGATTTCTTCCCAGTTATTCCCTCCCCTGTGAAAGCTTGTCAGATCGGAGTTGGATTTCTGGAACCACTATTTAGTCCTCTTTAAACTGGCTGGAGGAAGAGCTTAATTATGCTATTATGCTATTTAGAGACTATTAAATGTCAAATCACTAAGTACTTGCTTGAGTATTATTGAGAATGAATTTCCATGCATTTCTGTCCACTGGATACAAAGTAGTGGCAGGCCAGAATGCTGGCTTATAAAGGCAAAGGGAGGATTTCATTGTATTTATTTTTTTCTCACTTCTAGGAGGAGGGTTTTTTGTTTTTATTTTACTTTATTGATGTGTTTAGTTTTTACAGTATAAACATCTGCAGATTGCCCCCACTCTGTGTCTCTTGTAACAAAGTAAAATAATTAAGCAACACAAACAATAGTGATCTCATCTGAAAGTGCATGTAACATCCCATATCTATGGAACATCCCCCTCAACCTCCCTATTTTTAATTCTTTTTTTCATTAACGGAAATCTATTTTCTTTTCCTCCTACCCCTCCATCCACTGAAAAAAAGGAAGAAGATAACAGCCCTTGTAACAAATATGCCTAGTCAGGCAAAATAAACTCCCTGATGGGCTTTCTACAATTCTGTGTTTGAGATTCTGCACCCAAAACATATCACCGGTTTGTCAGGAAGCAGAGCAGTATGTTTAATCATTAGTCCTTTGGAATCATGACTCGTTATTGCATTGATTATAGTTCTTGCAGCTTTCAAAGCTGTTTGACTTTCCAGTGTTACTGTTAGTGTAGAAATTGTTCTCTTGGTTCTGCTCATTTCATTCTTCAGCGGTTCATACCAGTCCTCAGAATGTCCATTTATATGTTATATTAAAGTATAAATTGTTCCCCTAGTTCTGCTTACTTCACCCTGTAAGAGTTCATTTTAGTCTTTCCGTATCTCTTTGAAATCATCTATTTCCTCATTTCGTATAGCACAATAGCACTCCACATTAATTATTCAGACATTCCTTAGATGGTGAACAGCCCTTGAGTTTCCAGTTTTTCACCACACACAGAAAGGTCTACTATAAATATTTTTGTATATAAAGGGCCTTTTCTTCTTTTTTTGAAATCTTTTTTTTTTTGGCATAGGCCTAGCAGTCTTATAGCTGGGTCAAAGGGCATGTACTGTTTAGTAATTTTCTGGTTAGGATTCTGAATTGCTTTCCAGCATAGTTAGGACCATTCACAGCTCAACCAGACTCCCCAACACTGATCAGTTTCTCCTTTTTGCAATTTTTTTTAAACCCTCACCTTCCATCTTGGAGTCAATACTATGTATTGGCTCCAAGGCAAAAGAGTGGTAAGGGCTAGGCAATGGGGGTCAAGTGACTTGCCCAGGGTCACCCAGCTGGGAAGTGTCTGAAGCCAGATTTGAACCTAGGACCTCCCATCTCTAGGGCTTGCTCTCAACCCACTGAGATATCTAGCTGCCCCCACATTTGTTTATTTCTTTTTTTAAAACCCTTACCTTCCATCTTGGAGTCAATACTATGTATTGGCTCCAAGGCAGAAGAGTGGTAAGGGCTAGGCAATGGGGGTCAAGTGACTTGCCCAGGATCACACAGCTAGGAAGTGTTTGAGGTCAGATTTGAACCTAGGACCTCCCATCTCTAGGACTGGCTCTCAATCCACTGAGCTACTCAGCTGCCCCCTCCTTTTTGCAATTTTTGCGGACCTGATGAGAACGAGGTAGAATGTTAGACTTGCTTTCATGCCTTTTTCTAGTGAGTAGTAGTTTGGAGCATTTTTCCTCATATACTTCTAGCTGTCTATCTTCACCTTGGGAAGTATTTGCCCATATCTTTAGACCATCTATCATTTGGGAGAATAGTTCTTATTCTTGTAAATTTGAATCCAGTCCTTATATATCTTGGAAAACAAACCTTTATGAGAGACCTTGCTGCAAAGATTTTATTTTCCCCAATTAATTATTTCCCTTTTAATCTTAGTTTTATTGGATTTGTACAGACTTGTAAGTTTTAATATAATCAAGCTACCATTTTTGCCTGCTATGATCCTTTCTATCTCTTGTTACTCATGACTCTTTTCTCCTAGCCATAGGTGTGATTGGAAATTTTTTTCTATGTTCCTCTAATTTTTTTGTGATTAGACTTAGAGCCAAATTTAGTCTTACTTGCTGTGTGACCTTGAGCAAGTCACTTAACCTGTTCGCCTCAGTTCCCTCATCTATAAAGTAAAGATTGTAATAGTACCCATCCTCAGGGTTGTTGGGAAGATCAGATGACATAATAGAATTGTAAAATGATTAGCGTAGTGCCTGGCACACATAGTAAGCCCTATATAAATATTGCTCCTCTTGTCATCATCATTAGACTGTGACCTTTCTTGTAAATGCAAGCACACCGGCTGATGTGACCATACCTATTTGGCAGAAGTTGAGAAAGTCGGACGGCCACTTGGAAAAAATTAGACTTACACTAATACTTTATCCCTCCTACCAAAGGATTCTCCCAGTGGCTATGACCTAGACGTCACTCTATTAATCTGCTTCCAGCCATGCTTCCCTTTCCTTGACCCTCGTCTACTATAAAGGATTCATTACTCAACTTTCCTTGACCCTCACAATCACGCTGCCCCCCTTCCTCTTAGGACTCAGGCCTAGCTGTCTTCTGGGGTTCATTCTCAACTTCCAGATTGCTCGAGAACAGATGTTTACTGAGGACCATCTCTGCGAGCAGGTAGACCACTGAGCAGAGCATCGATTCATAGCGTTAGAGTTGACAAGGACCTAACACGTCGTTTGTCCCAACATCCTTGTCTTACAAATGAGGAATTGAGGCTTAAAAAGGTTAGATGTCTTGTTCCAATTCCGTTAATGTTGGTTTCAGATTCTTTGTGACCCTATTTGGGATTTTTCTTGGCAAAGATATTGGAGTGGTTTTGACATTTCCTTCTCCAGCTCATTTTATGGATGAGGAAACTGAGGCAAAGAGTCTTTAAGTGATTTGCCCAGGATCACACAGCTCCTAAGTGTCTGAGACTGGATTTGAACACAGGTCTTCCTGATTCCTTATGTGTAGCTCCATCCATTTTGCCACCAAACTGCCCTAAATTTTACAGATTATAAGTGGCGACACTGGACTTCAAATCAATGTCTTTTGATACCAAATCCAGCCCCCCTTCCCAAGTACCAAGCTTCCTCTCCAAACAACTGTCTCAGATGAGATGATAAATATGTCAAGAGAGTCCCTGTGATAGCCACCCAGTTAGTGAACCCCCCCCCCATGGCCATCATGCCTAGGTTGGCATGTCTGCTTATCTGAGACATTTGTAGTATTTTAGACATTTTGATCTTGTAGAAAGTGGACTCATATAGGCCTCAGACACTTCCTAGCTGTGTGACCCTGGGCAAGTCACTTAATCCCATTTGCCTACTCCTTGCCCTTCTATCCTAGAGCTGTTGCTGTGACAGAAAGTAAGAGTTTTTTGAAAAAAGAAAAACCAATTAATTAACTTTGAATAGAAGAAAGAGTGGATAGGTATTAACGAGCACAAATCCAACAAGGACGTGAACAGGGAAATGTAACTGGAGAACAAAAACAAATCATGCAAATATTTAAGATGGCTTGCACTGAGTTTGAAAATCATGGCAGAAGCAGATCTAGATGGGTCATTGATCAGTCGACACACATGTATAAAGGACTTACTCTGTGCCAAGCCCTGGGGCTGCAAATAAAGGCCCCAAGCTCTGCCCTTTCCCTCAAAGAGCACAAGGTTCAGTAAGGGAGAAAAAAATAATGATGTACATGCAACAGAATGCAGAGTTTATGGAAGGTAATCTCAGAAGAATCAAGGGAGATGAACCAGTTTTTAGTACTTGGTTTTCAAAAAAGACATTACATCAACAACCCACACATTGGGGACAGATGGGTGGCTCAGTAGATTGAGAGCCAGGCCTAGAGATAGGAGGCCCTGGGTTCAAATATGGCCTCAGACAAGTCCTAGCTGTATGACCCTGGGCAAGTCACTTTACCCGACACTACCTAGGCCTTACTGCTCTTCTGTCTTGGAACCAACACACAGTATTGATTCTAAGATGGAAGGTGAGGGTTTAAAAAAAAGTGTACTGGGAATAGCCAGTATAGACTTTCTGGGGAAGGTGGGATCTGATCTGAGTCTTGAAGGAAACAGGAAAGAAAAAATAGTTGAGAAAAGAAAGAAAGAAAGAAAGAAAGAAAGAAAGAAAGAAAGAAAGAAAGAAAGAAAGAAAGAAAGAAAGAAAGAAAGAAAGAAAGAAAGAAAGAAAGAAAGAAAGAAAGAAAGAAAGAAAGAAAGAAAGAAAGAAAGAAAGAAAGAAAGAAAGAAGGAAAGAAGGAAAGAAGGAAGGAAGGAAGGAAGGAAGGAAAGAAGGAAAGAAGGAAAGAAGGAAAGAAGGAAAGAAGGAAAGAAGGAAAGAAGGAAAGAAAGAAAGAAAGAAAGAAAGAAAGAAAGAAAGAAAGAAAGAAAGAAAGAAAGAAAGAAAGAAAGAAAGAAAGAAAGAAAGAAAGAAAGAAAGAAAGACATTCCAGACTGGAGATGGTGGTGGAGAGGGGGGAATAGATCCAGAAGATGGAGATGAAGCCTCATGTTTTAGGAAGAACAAGGAGTCTAGTGTGGTCTCATCATAGATGGGGCAGGTATAAAAAGAGGCCATACTGTGGACAGCTTTAAATGCCAGAGTCCTACATACTTGATCCTAGAGATAATAGGGAGCCACTGGAACTTCTTGGGACATGAGGGGGGAGCCACATGGTCAGGTCTGAGCTTTAGAGAAATCCCACTGGTAACTGATGAGAGATTAGAGTAAGGAAAATCCTTGGTTTTTTGGTGGTTGTTTTTTTAAAAATCCTTATCTTCTGTCTTAGTATCAATTATAAGAATTAGACTGGTGAGTGCTAGGCATTTGGGGTTGTGACAACTAGGCAGTATCTGAGATCAGATTCGAATCCAGGTCCTTTTCACTCCAAGCCTGGTGTTCTATCCACTGTGCTACCTAGCTGACCCGTGAGTAAGGCAAATCTTGACATCAGGAAATCAATTAGAAGGTTGTTGCAATAGACTAAGCAAGAGGTAAATTAGAGCGGTGACTGTCGGAGAAGAGAGAAGGGGCCATCGACGAAAGCCATGAAGGCAGGAACAGCAGTATTTAAAAGACCACTGAGCCACAGCAATAGCTTAGAGGACTACTTGGATGCATGATGACTTCCAGGCCTATTTTTATGTCAAAAAAAAAAAAAGCTTAGAGCGACAGTGCTCCAAAACAACTGTTTGGTGGCAGCTACTTTGGGAAGAGAAATTGGAACCTTTTTTTTTTCCTCCCAGTATGGTGTAAAAATGGGGATCATTATAGGATTAGAAAGTCTGAACCCCTGCCAACCTATCTTGTCATTCATCAGATTTGAGAAAAGCAAGACTCGCAATACGTTTCCTCACCTAGATCCCCTTTCTTGTCAAAATTTGGAGATCATTATACTGACTTGCCATCGCCACCTACACTTTCTGACTTGGAAACCTGTGGCCTAGCAATGCACCGGGAAAGATAAATGATGGTCTCCATTGGCTATGGTGCAAAATGATCCAAAGGCGGGAGTGTGGGTTGGGTTTGCATATCCATCAAATGAATCATCTTTGCAGGGAGTGAGTTCGCCTCTCAGGAAGTATGGTGTGCGTCTGTCTTATTTTTAAGTACCTAGAGATTAGGTTTTTCTTTATCTGAATTATGAGATATTCCATGCATAAGAGAAAGGTTAAAAAGAATTGGAGACAGATGGACAAAAGAGTTGGTACTTGGAAGACATGAATAAAGATGCTTGGATGTGAGGGAATCAAACCCCTTTTAAAAAGCAGAGTACTGGGTAGCTCAGTGGATTGAGAGTCAGGCATAGAGATTGAGGTCCTGGGTTCAAATGTGACCCCAGACACTTCCCAGCTGTGTGACCCTGTTCAAGTCACTTCACCCCTATTGCCTAGTCCTTACCATGCTTCTGCCTTGGAACCAATCGACAGTATTAATTCCAAGACAGAAGGTAAGGGTTTATAAACAACAACAACAAAAAAAATTTTTTTTTTAAAGCAGAGTACTAACAATCACTAAACAACTAGCTGGCACTGGGCCTGGAGTCAGGAAGACATGAATTCAAATACAGCCTCAAATACTTCCTTGCTGGGTGATCCTGGACAAGTCACTTAACCTCTGTTTGTCTGAATTTACTCAACTGTAAAATGAAGATAATAACAGCACCTAACCTCCCAGGGTTGTGAAGATCAAATGAAATGATCATCATAAAGCAGTTAGCACAGTGCCTAGGATATAATAGGCCTTATATAAATGTTAGCTATTATTATTCATTAGCAAAAGTACAAAATGACTAATAGAATCAGTTTCCCTATGACAGATTGTCTTTAACGGGCTTAGAGGACATGCATTATGGGAAGAATTGGAGATTTGTTGCAAATGAACTGTTATTATGTCCAAACAAAATATATATATACTGAAAAAAAAAATCAGAGGTGATATCACCATCTAAACATTTAAATCACCCCTAAAAAAAACCCAACAACACCACAAAACATGTGGCTTCATCAAGGAGCTTCCCTAAATGATTATTTTTACAAAGCTCAGAAGAAATAAAGCTCTGGGCAGAATAGAGATTGTACCCCCAATCATGTGCTAGTTAGGGGGAAAGCAGCTTAGTATTCAGCAATACTCAGGCCTGTCGACACTTCACAAAGCCATCAGCTCGCCCAAAGTATTTTCTGCAAGCTGAAACTTTTGATTCTGAAAGCCTGGCCTTCCAACTCAGGTTTTCTCATGGTGGAAGACTTTGAGATAACACGTGAAGCACTTTGCAAACCTGAGAGTATTGTATAAAGGTGTATTCTGATGATGATCACATTGTATTGTGCTCCTGCCATCTCTAGGCCTGGCTCTCCATCCACTGAGCTACCCAGCTGCCCCCACTACTCTGCTTCTTAAAAGGGTTTTCATTCACTCACGTCTATTCATTTTTATTCATGTCTTATATTAAGCAGGTAATGAATATATATAAATATTAATATAATTAATATAAATATAAATATATTAATTCCAGCAGTCTTTTCAGAGCCTTTGTTGAGAGCTGCATATGGGTGGGGCAGATCCAGGATTTTGGATCTGTGGTGACCGATTTAGTCTGCAGTTCAAAGATTTTGCCTCTGGTTAAGTGCTCTTTGGAAATTACCCATAGGCAGCTTGAGAAGCAAGTGTGTAACATATACACGTATCAAACCCATTCAAGATTTCTTTGTCACCAGCCTTGATAGTGTATACAAATAAAAAAAACAACACAAGGATCTCCAAGCCCTTAAAATGTCTTAGAGAAATTTCAGCACCTGATTGGCAGCATTCTTTTTTTTAACCCTCACCTTCCACCTTAGAATCAATACTGTGTATTGGCTCCAAGGCAGAAGAGTGGTAAGGGCTAGGCAATGGGGGTCAAGTGACTTGCCCAGGGTCACACAGCTGGGAAGTGTCTGAGGTCAGATTGGAACCCAGGACTTCCCATCTCTAGGCCTGACTCTCAATCTACTGAACTACCCAGCTGCTCCCAGTTGGCAGCATTATTGACAGGACTGGTGGTACCTCATTTCTCATTCTAGATTGATAATTGAAAATATCCCATTATAGTCCCCGTTGGAGAATGTTTCTATGGATAGTAACTATACTTTGACCATTAACATTTAGAATCTTAGATGATGTTGATAATAATAATTATAATTATTATGGTTATAACTAGCATTTATGTAATACTTTAAGGTTTCCAAAGTGCTTTCTCCAAGTTAATTCATTTGATTCTTACATCAACCATGTGATGTATTCTGCTATCATTATATCATCACCATCTTTCTACAAATGAGGAAACTGAGGCAAAGGTGATTAAATAACTGGGCCAGGGTCACACAAGGTAAAGCAGGATTTGAATTCAGGCCTTTCCTGGACAAGATATTTCATTCCTTTGATTTCCTATATCATAATAGTGGTCTTGTGGAGATATCAGAGGAAATGTTAACTTTGCCAACTTTGCTTATATGGAAAAATCAGGTTATACTCTATTAGGTGAATTAAAAGCCATATTGGGGATAGCAAGGTAGCTCCATGGATAGAGAGCCAGGCCCAGAGACAAGAGATCCTGGGTTCAAATGTGGCCTCAGATACTTCCTAGCTTAGTGACCCTGGACTAGTATATGGCTTCAGACACTTCCCAGCTGTGTGCCCCTGGGCAAGTCACTTAACCCCCCGCTGCCTAGTCCTTACCACTCTTCTGCCTTGGAACCGATACACAGTACTGATTCTAAGACAGAAGGTAAGGGTTTTTTGTTTGTTTGTTTTTAAAGCTGTTTCACATTCTAACAAAACCCTTCCTGTATATGTCGCTTTTTTTTTTTATTAACCAGAGATCCTCCATGTCTAGTTATTGATTGATGTCCCATGTTTGCCCCCTCACTCAGAATGATGACATAATATTTTTAAAGCAGCTAAGATACAGCCCAGCAATTACTGGCAGCTTTAACATGCTGTGATGATGGGCTTAAGTGCAATAGTGAAATCAAGACAGCCACAATATTTCATCATTAGGACAAGGGCAAGAGTAATGAACATGTTAACACAAGCGCTTGAGATTTTTGCTATTCCTTTAGTGGCCATCCTTGATTAATATTTTATTAGGGCAAATATTAAGTGCTGGTGAGGTAATTAGCGTAAGTAGTTTAAACAATATGGGTGGGGTTTGGAGGGAGGAAGATTTTCTCTGTCCAAGCCCTGCCCCAGATCATCAGAGCTCAGAAAAATGTTATCACCCCTCCCGTAAGATAGGGCTAATTTCAGCCTGTGAATGACTGTGGTGGCAGCAGAAACATCCTGGCATCAAATGGCTCATGTGAAGGGCTCCGTCTTGTTCTAGAAGAAATCTTATCATGAGTGGTAAAAGTTCATTCCCTGCATGTAATTATGGCTTGACCTACTTCCTGAAATGGCCAACAAAGTCAGGAGTGTTCCAGTGAAACAGTCCACTGTTTAGTGTGAACTGGACTTTGAGAGTGTTAAATGTATTCATACCTACCCGCCAGGCTTCCATCAGTCCCAAGATGGCACTTAATCTTTGCCTTTGACTGGAACGGTTTAGGCGTTTATCTCTTAAAATATCTTGACCCCAAGTCAAGAAGCATTTATTATGTTTTATGTCTTAGTTTTCTTTTTATTGTCATGCAAAATACACTTCCATGTTGGTCATTGTTGGAAGAGAAAAGTTATACATAACCAAAACCCCAAAATAAAACCATAAAGGCAGTGATGTGAAAGATGACACCAGCATTTCTTTCTCTGGAGGTGGGTAGCATTCCCCATCATGTCTTTCAGGATTGTCCCAGATCAGTGCATGCTTTCACAGATAATCATTATTCAATGTTGCTATTATTGTGTACAACGTTGTCCTGGTTCTGTTTATTTCACTCTGCATCAGTTCCTGCAGCTCTTTCCAGCTTTTTCTGAAATCATCCTGCTTATCAAGAAGCATCTACTAAGTATTCAGGTGCTGTGAGGATACAAAGAAAGATCCCCTTCAAAAAAGCCAGTCCCTGCTCCCAAGGAGAACCCATTCCAGTAAGGGAGACCACAGGCAAACCACTATGGACAGGCAAGAGTGGGACAGGATAAACTGGAGATATTCTTAGAGAAAAGCATTAAGCCTGAGGATGCTGGGCAGTCCAGGTTTGTTTGCTAAGTGGCTCTACCAGTGCTCTAGTTGGTTTCAGTTAGGTCTAGCTTGCGTATAGGGCAATTGATGACTTTTGTAGCCTGGCTCAGGGTTAGCTTATTGGCTCTGTAGTGACACCTGCTCATCATTTCTAATGAAGGAAAAGCTGCATTGATCTCTTTGTACCAAATGCGGCCGGCTGCTCCTAGTTCCCATTTTAGAAGCTTTCAGCCTTTACTCAATAGAAATATTTGACAAAGTGAGGTGCTTTGGAAGTACTAACTTCAGATCAATGAATGAAGGTGAGTTTCCTGCATGCAATTAGATGCCAAGCCTTGTTGATTCTACTTCTATGATATACAGACATCCTTTCCACATTGTTGGGGTAGTAGTGAGGTACCCCTATGATTTGGAACATCAAAGTAAAAGGCTTTCACGTTCTTTTCACAAAGGTTACCTTTGTATTTATTTTAATTTTTAAAAAGGAATTATATGCATTTATGGACTTAAAAGATAAAATATATTGATATTATGTCATGTAATCATATATTTTATGCCTTTCTGAGTTGCTGAACTTTTTCTGTCATCATCTGGCCTTCCTGTGTCACCTGCGGCTTCTGCAAAATGTCTCAAATTCCCGTGTAATTTTTAATGCTGACAAAATATATTGAACTGCAATGGGGAAAGTCATGATGTAGAAGGAATGCCTGTAATTTGCATTTATCGCCTTCTCTTCATTCACACAGCCACTAACCCAGTTCAGATTTTCATCACTCTTCTCCTGGAATTTTGTAGTAGTCTTCCTCATTGGTGAACTGCCTCAAGTTTCTCCTCTTTCTAATCTATCCTTCAACCAGTTGCCAAATGGATAATCCTGAATCCCAGGTTGAACCACATCTTGTTTGGAACTTTCCTCTTGTCTTGTCAGACTCTTCGTGACCCCGTTTGGGATTTTCTTGGCAAAGACATTGGAGTGGTTTGTCATTACCTTCTCTAATGATTTTACAGATGAGGAAACTGAGGCAAAGAGGTTTAAGTGTCTTGCCCAGATTCATCCAGCCAGAATATGTCTGAGGCTGGATTTAAACTCAGAAAAAGTTATCTATCTGTCCATGTCTTTCCCCTGCTAAAGAAGTTTCGGTGACTGTATCTTGCCTCTGGGATAAAATCAGTCAAGAAAGAAAAGTATTTATTAAGCTTTACAGATATCAGTAACTTTGCTGGGAATACAAACAAAGGTAAAAACATTCCTTGCCCTCAAGGATCTTAGAATCTAATGGAGGAGACAACATGTAAATAATTAGGTCCATTCAGGTTAAATACAGAGTAAATGGAAGATCATTTCAAAGGAGAAGACAATAGCTGCTTGGAGTCAGGTAAAGGGGTGGGCGGTCTTTAGGAAGGACCAGCAAAGACTTCCTAGTGGCTTTTAAAGCCCTTCATAACTGAGTTCCAACCTATCTTTCTAGAACAGAGAAAGCTGGCCTTGAATTCAGGAAATCCTGAATTCAAATTCTGCCTCAGACACTAGCTGTATCACTCTGGACAAGTCACTTCACCTCTTTCTGCCTCAACTTCAACTGTAAAATGTGAATAATAATAGCATTTATGTCCCAAGACTGTTGTGGGGATCAAATGAGAATACTTCTAAAATGTTTAGCACAGTGGCTGGCATATAATAAACACGTCATAAATCCTTCTTTCTTTACTCCTTCCTTCCTTCCTTGCTTCCTTCCTTCTTTCCTCCACCTTACTGTCATAGGCAACAAGACTGAAGGCCACAGAGAAGCTACTGATCTTCATTGGTGAAGGGAGTTTCTTGCCTTGGGCCCTCCTTCTATCTGTGAATTCCCAGGCACAGCCCCCACCCATCTCCTATGGGTCTTCAGTTTGGCTGTTTATTAAGCTCCTGTTCAGCACTTTTCCAGCCACTTTGGGGGAGACCAGCCAGCCTGACCATTGTTTTCGAACAGCCTGAGAGATCTATCTTATCTCCCTGGAGAGCCCAGTCCAACCTTCTAGGCAGGATGTGTAATTGCTAGCGTGAGTGGAATAGAGCTAGATTAGTATGGCTGAGGAAGTCAGTGATAGGAAGTGCCTCATTGCTCAGAATTGCAAGGCTTGATTCTTTCTGACTCACAGACGGATCAAACAAATGAGTGATGGAATTGGTATGCCCAACTTCAGACCTGGAAGGGCTCTGGTGCCCCGGGGAGTTCTTTAGGGGAGACCAATCAGGTGGCATCTTCAGTGGCATCTACCAAATATTAGAAGAACCGAGGAAGGCCTCCAGCGTGTTGGATGATAGACAGATCCTCTGTGAAGAAGGCACGCAAAGTCTCCAATAAGTGTACCAGCACAGGAGAAGGCTTGGATGCTTTGGGATGGAATCCACAGCAGTGGAAGAGGTACCCATACCTGTGAGCTCAGGGATCCTTTGAAATAGTCTTCTACGAGAGGTTAAACCTTCATATATGGAGCGATTAAGGCCATTACAACAGTTTCTGAGAGGACCCAATGATAGACGTTAAAGCAGAGGGCAGCTGGGTGGCTCAGTGGATAGAGAGCCAGGCCTGGAGATGGAAGTTTCTGGATTCAAATTTTGCCTCAAATACTTCCTATCTGTGTGACCCTGGGCAAGTCATTTTAACCCCCTTGCCCAGTCCTTACCACTCTTCTGCCTTAGAACTCTACATATAGAATATATATAGAAATATATATAAGAATATATATAATAGAAACTATATATGGAATTATATATTATAACTAATTATATATTATAACTAATATATAGAACTAAGGCAGAAGTTAAGGGTTAAAAAAAGGAAGTAAAGGTACAAAGTATGAATTAAAAAGAGCAGGGGAGGTCCCCTGCCCCCAAAACTTTACATCCTATTGCCTGAAATTCCATCAATTAGAGATTTATTCCAATAATAAACCACGGTCTTTTAACAATGCAAAAATGGATGAAACATTATTCAGTTATCTGTAATTATTCAATTAATTTGTGTTTAAACAGATGGCTGGGCTTCTGATGCCTAGCCAGACAGTGAAGAAATGAGAGTTTTAAGTGGCAGGGAGCAGACGAGGAAGTCGAGGTGGTGTTTGGGGAGCAGAAGGCCTTACCCGAAGACAAACTTCACCTGCTTGGCAGTTTTGTTTAGCACCAGCACTGTTTGCAGAGGTGTTGGGAAAGTCCTCACATTTCAAATATTTAATTGGATTTTAAATGAGGTGCAGCAGAAGGCCAAGTACACATAAAAAAGCGGAGAGAAAGGGAATAGGGGCTAGACCTGTGATTTCACTTAGAGGAGGGAACTCCCCGGTGAAGAAACTTCGACTCGTGTAAATCATCACCTTCTCTGCAGTTGAGAATTGTAAAGAGTGCTTGGAGCTCTGAGAAATGGTGACTTGCCTAGAGACACAAGGCCCGTAAACCTAGAACCCAGTTCCCTCTGGCTTCAGTGCCAGGTGTCTACCCATTACTCCAGAATGAAAAAAAAAAAGATATATGTATATGCATATGGAAAGACAGAGGGCTATCTGAAACTCTTGAGAAATGATTAGTTATGATTATGGAAAGAGAGGAAAGGGAAGAATGGAGGAAGGAAAGGAGGGAGGGAGCTCTCGAGGATTTGTTAAGTGTCTACTGTCTCTGGGCTGTAGGTACTTTTATCACCTTCATTTTCTGCTCGAGGAAACTGAGGCACACAGAAGTTAAGAGACTCACTCAGGGTCATACAGTTATTAGTAAGCATGTGATGCTGGAAAAGATGAAGGGCCTCCTTGGTGCTAATTATGTGAGGTTCTGCTCTATACCCACACCATGGTGGAAAAGATGCAAAAATGATAGGACCCCGTGTGACGAATTCTACTCATCCGACTCTGGAAGATGGCTAGCTCTTTGCTGATTGTAGGTTGGACAGTAGTCCGGAGAGGCTCTCTGCTCTCTAAGAGAGGAACAGTGTCAAGAAAATGTGGAGTGAAGAAGTTTGATTTCACTCCACTTCTATCCTCTAACTGAAGGGAAATCTCAAGGACTATAGAGATGCCTCTGGAATGGGGGGGGGGTTGCTGGCATTGGGCTTTTAAAATGTGTCTGGAATTAAAATAACAAGTGGGGAAAGAAAGAATCCTGCAGGACAGGTTTATTAAGAAAAACAAAGGGGAAACGGAAGAACAGCATGTAAGAAATCATACTTTGCAATTAAATTGTGCTGAAATAGAGTCTAATAGGTGCTGACCAAAGCCAAAGAGGGAAATCAATAAGGAGGGTAACATTTTAGGGGAATATTTTTCTGTTTCTTCTTGTTTATTGGATCACTGGCAATTTGCATTAAAGATTGTCCCAATTTTTTTAAGCCTTTATCTTCCATCTGTGAATCAATACTGCATATCGGATCCAAGGTAGAAGAGTGGTAAGGGCTAGGCAGTGGGGGTTAAAGGACTTGCCCAGGGTCACCCAGCTAGGAAGTGTCTGAGGCCACATTTGAACCCAGGACCTCCTGTGTCTAAGGTCTCTCAAACCCCTGAGCCACCTAGCTATCCCCCAGATTGTCCCAATTTTAGATGCTATTCATATGTGTCAGGTGGTGGGGATAGAAATCACAGACCCTGGGATATTTCAAATAGATTCAAATCCAGCCTCAGCTTCCCAGCTGTGTGACCCTGGGCAGGTCCCTTAACCCGCATTGCCCAGCCCTTACTGCTCTTCTGCTTGGGACCAATTCATAGTATTGATTCTAAGATGGAAGGTAAGGGTTAAAAAAAAAAAAGAAACCATAGACACACACTTGTAAAATAACAATGCCTAGCCTTCAGTTGGTCCTTGGTCCTAAAAGTGCTTCCATATATCCTCATTCATGATCTCTCTCTGTTCAATAGCCCAATGTGAAATATTCTGAAGTTACTTTGAAAGGAAATAGAAGAGAATGCCCACGCAACTTTATTTTCTGTACTTTTCGACCTCCCTCTCAAGCTAGTCTGTATTTATTTTTTACCTGTATTTTCTACGTAATGTATAGACATATGTACATAGCTAGAGATTTATGTCCTTGTTGCCTCTATTAGAATATAGATTCTTTGGATTCTGCCTAGCACGTAGATGGAGTAAAATGATAATTGTTTGATCGTTGTTGGGTTTGGGGTTTGGCTTTTTTTGCCTTTTAAACGCTATTTGGCATTGATCATTCATCAAACTGGTGTGGACCGAGCAAGACGATGTGTTGATTTGGGGGGGGGGGGTTCCGGCTCTGCAACAGAAAATGAGGTTTGTAGCTTTGAATAGAATTTGAGTTGTTTATCACCCATCGTTATCTGGTAGGTGGCAGTTGAAGCCCAGATGAGATCGATTCCAAATTGTTGCATTTGTACCAAAGGAAACAGATGTCACCCGTTTTCATAATGTTTGTGACGGTTTGCGACTCATGAACCTCATAAAGATAAATGAGTGCTGTCAGCCTGAAGGCTCTTTGGTCACTGAGGCTGATTCTACCCCCTCCTTCCCCACCTTCTGCCCACTTTCCTACAATATCCCTCCTTTGCCTTTTTTTTAAGATCATGGAGCACACTCAAAGTTGAAGAAGGCCTCCTAGTCTGTTCTGGGCGCATGTTGTAATCTTCATGCGCTGCTGTGTGGCATGCTTCCTCTTTGTGACCCTGCTTCCTCTTTACCCAACTACCAAACGGGGCCAGATAAGCCCATTATCATGACTATCTGGGGAGTGCAGAAGAGGCTTGGGTCACCATGATATTAGTCCTTTCCGAAATCCAAAAGCACTCCTTAGAAAACATAGGAAATGAAACTGTCTCAGTGCTTCTCATCCAGAAGGTGCTTCATAAATGTTGGTTGTTTGGGGGGAAATTAAGACCTAAGAAATTATTTTGAGTTTCTATTTCCTTTCTCCCTTTGTAAAATGAGAAATTTTAAATAGATAAGCTCTCACATCCCTTCTAGCTCTAAAATTGTATGATTTAACAATGGGAAGGCAATTTGACCCATCATACATGAAAGTTGGGTCTTTTAAAAAATTATTCTACTGGTTGTGAGTAGGACAGGAGCCCTGAACGCCTCTTTGCTCCCTAAGACAGAAGGCATACAGAGAATATGTGTGATGAAGAAGCTTTATTTCCCTCTTCTTTCATCCTCCCATTGAATGAAGGACTGGACTAAGTACTAACCCTGTGAGGTCAGTGCTATCATTCCCCCCATCTTACAGATGAGAAAACTGAGGCAAACAGGCTCAAATGACTTGCCCAGTCATATATATATATATATATATATATATATATATATATATATATATATATATAAAGTGTATGAGACCTGATTTGAACTCAGATCTTCAGGACTGCAAGCCCCACTGAGCAGCCCTGGGCTTTTTCTCTTTGTTTTATAGTCAGAGCTAGAAGCATTTTGCTAACAAACCCAGAGGCTGTATTATTCTCCATTATAAGAAAGATCCAATACAGGTCAGTCTGACTGTGCTCCGTGTGCTCCCTGCACTCTTCTCCATTCAAAGCCTTTGAATATCATTTTCACCTTCTGGTGAATAAGAACTGAACCAGTCCAGACCTGTGTGTGTGCGCCATAGAGGCTGTCCTGGACCAGGCAGATCAGACCCAGCCTGTGCCCAGGACTCCAGCCTTCTGGGGAGCTTTGAAGAAGGACCTTCCCCATCCCCAAGCAGGTAGGCAGCCCACGTGTGTGCCAGGGGCAGGACATGAGCCCAGGTGGTCTGGTTTGAAGCCACCTTTCTATTGAGATTACGTGACCTGGAGCACCCGGCTCTCCTCCCTTTGGGGTGTCACAGAAATCTGGGGAAGCTCTTGGATCTTTCTCAGTATCACGATTTTAAATGTAAACAGTAAAATGCATCAGATGGCACAGGAATGCCATTTTATTCAAATAGTTATGAGAATAATTTTTTTTAAATCACAGACTTGAAGAAAACATGATTTATCATTTGTTTATCATTTGTTTATCTGAATAGATGAGATGATTTGGGGTTTGGGTTTTAAAAGATGACTCCATTGCAGAAATGAACAATATGCAAATCGTGATCCAGTGATAATACATATATAGCCCAATAGAATTGCTTGTCAACTCCTGGAGTGAGGAGGGAAGAGGGGAGGGAGAGAAAAATGAATGGGGAGGGAAAGAAAAATCAGACTTCAGCAGCTAGGTGGTTTAGTGCCTAGAGAACCAGATAAGGGGAGAAGAGGTCCTGGGTTCAAATCAGGATGTAGACACTTCTTACTTATGTGACCCTGGCCAAGATCCTTCACCCCCATTGCCTAGCCCTAACCACTCTTCTGCCTGGGAACCGACACACAGGATTGACTCCAAGACAGAAGGTAAGGGTTTAAAATAAATGATTGACCTCAAATGAAGAGTTCCTGGTTAAGAGGAAGGTCCCTAGTAAGTCCAGGAATCCCCTGTGGAGTATTTATGGAAAGCTATGGACACAGAATAGAAAGTTCTAGAAGCATTATGGTTTGAGAAGGCAGAGAGCACCTAACCATATCTCTGTGAAATAGCTGGTCTTTGTAGAGCACCAACTATATTTTTATAATATAATATAAATTCTAAATATTTCTATAGCACGATTATTTCCAGGCACTGGGCTAAGACCTTTATAAATATTAACTAATTATTTTCACAACAACCCTAGGAGGTAGGCACTATAATTATCCCCATTTTACAGTTATTAAAAAAGTAATAATAGCTAACATATATGTATAGCTTTGTGCCAGGCACTGTGCCAGGTGCTTTACAATTATTATTTCATTTGATCCTCACTACAACCCTTGAAGGTTCATGCTATTAGTATCATCTTCATTTTACAGATAATAATAATAATAATAAATTGACATAGCATTATATGCCAAGCACTGTGATAAATGCTTTACAATTATTATCTCATGAGGTAGCTAGAGAGCACATTGGATAGAGAGCCAGGTCTAGAATCCAGAGGCCCTGGATTCAAATTTAGCCTCAGACACTTCCTAGTCGTGTGATCCTGGACAAGTCACTTAACCCCAGGTGCTTAGCTCTTAGCACTCTTCTGCCTTGGAGCCGATTCTTAGTATCAGTTCAAAGACAGAAGGTCAGGATTTAAAAAATAACCCCAAACCATTGTTTCCTCATTTGATCCTTACAGCATTTGATACCCCACAACTCTAGGAGGCAAGTGCTGTTATTATCCCCATTCACAAATAATAATGATAATAACTAACATTTATATAGCATCTACTATGTGCCATGCACTGTGCTAAGTGCTTTATAATCGTTACCTCATTTGATCCTTACAACATCTATCAAACAATAATAATAGCAATAATAATAAACCCCATTTATATTATGATTTAAGTCCTGCCAAGCAGCCAAATCTCAAAGGATGATTTAATTTTAAAACCTCCCAACTATATTTTTTCTAATTTACCCAGTAGTTTTCAGTTGTGTTTTTCATCCACAATTGTATAGATCAAATTAATTTGTCTGTGATGAGAGAAAAGAGCTTTGATTTTGCAAAGTATTTCTGTAACTTCTTTTCTTGGGGAAAAGTGCACCACTGAATTCCTAATGTGTTTTTCCCTCAGCAGAACTACCAAAATATTTTTTCTTTTCTTTTTTCCCCAAGAAAGAGCTTGAAATTAATGATAGAGCTAGAGAACAGTATTTTCTTTCTGGCACCATTTATGAAAAGGTGGAAGGAAGCTCTTCTTAGCTACCTAATTTCCTTGTAGTTTCTGGACTGCTACACCCACCTCATGGTAGTTATGGCCCAGGTGACAGAATCAATGAAGTCCTCCCTTCTATCCTTCTTTCCTTTCTTCCTTAATCCCTTCCTCCCTTCCATCTTAAAATCAGTACTGTGTTTTGGTTCCAAGGCAGAAGAGAGGCAAGGGCTAGCCATTGGATTAAGTGACTTGCCCAGGGTCACACAGCTAGGAAATATCTATGGTCAGATTTGAACCCACGACCTCCTGTCTCTAGATTTGGCTCTCTATCTACTGAGCTTCACCCTACTTCCTGCATTTTTGGATGAAGTTTCCTCTAGGTTCACTCCATATCTCCTAGAAATGTTTCCCCAGGTTTATGTGTGTCTGAATTGGAGGGAGTGATAGTTGTGAGCTCATATGCCACTCATCATATGGAAAGCATAATGGTTTTTTCTGTGCTATTTTCCACTTGAAAAAAGTAGAATATAGACCCTAAAGGAACATCCCAGTGCAAACATCAACAACATGGAAATAGATTCTGATCAAGGATACATGTAATACCCAGTGGAATTGCGTGTTGGCTACAGGAAGAGGAGGGGAGGGGAGGGAGTAATAGAATATGATTTTTGTAACCAAGGAATAATGTTTGAAATTGACCAAATAAAGAAATAATAAATTTTTAAAAAAAGAAAAGAGTAGGGGGGATTATCTTCTTCCTAAACTAAGTTGAGTCCTAGAAGACAGCAGACTTTGTATCCTTAGGACGGAAAACTCACTGTTCTAACCTCCTTAAGTATCCAAAATGATTCTTGGAGTTCACATCCCATACACTGCCTGGGAGTCTGGCAGATGATCAGACTTCAAATGTCTTCCCTACCCAGTTATGTTTAAGAGAGACAGACAGACAGATAGAAAGAGACAAAGAGACAGAGAGAGAGGGAGAGAGATACGGAAATGGAGAGGGAGAGGGAGAGATGGAGATGGAGACAGAGAGATGAAGAGAGAGATAGAAAAAATGAGAGAGAGAGAGAGAGAGAGAGAGAGAGAGAGAGAGAGAGAGAGAGAGAGAGAGAGAGAGAGAGAGAGAGGGAGAGAGAGAGAGAGGAGAAAGAGAGAGGAGAAAGAGAGAGAGAAAGAGAGAGATGCCAAAATAAATTTGACCATTCATTAATTTTTAAAATATGAGAATCAGAGGCCACACATATTGGAATCATTTTGGCAATCATTTGTTTTGTGCTGGAGGGAGTGTTGTTATGTGTCCTGGGCTGCCAGGATAAGAAATGGAGGCATGATGGAGCTTGGGTAACCTGTCTAGCATCACACAGCTAGTCAGTTTCTGAGGTCAGATTTGATCACAGACCTTCCTGACAGCAGGGCCAATTGTTCCTCCACTGCAGCACTAGCAGCCTCTTAAGATTCCTGACACATAGTAGGTGCTTCATATTTTTCTTCCTCTCCTTCCATAAAGGACACACTTTTGCATACACAGAGAACCTGCTCTATTAATGCTGACAGGAGACCAGGGTTCTTCTGGATAAGATCATTTATCTTCCTTAGATCAGACCGTGTCCTCTGAAGGTCTGCTGAAGGAATGTGGGATGTTCAATGTGGACAAGAAAAGACTTGGCTGGAGATGGGAGGAATGACAGCAGAATGGCTGCCTTCCCATATAGGAGGCTGTCCTGAGAAGGGAAGAGACTTGTTCTCTTGGGGCAGATTTAGACTTGCTCTCAGGAGAAACGTCCTGAGCATCAGCACTCTCAGATGCTAAGGAGGGGGGACAGCCCAATGCTCTTTGCTGAAGGTCTTTGGCCAGCAGCTGGCTGACCCCCAGAGAATGGCTGGACGGACCATTAAAATGGGGCCTGGACCGATGAATGAGCTTTTTCAAAAATCAGGCAACAAGAGCTGAGATAGGAGAGTGGTCTTGGCCTTGAATGAGAAAGATAAGACAGGCCGGCGTCTTCAAATGTCAGCAAGCCTGAAGCTGCTCTGCGAGAAGTACTTTGGAAGACTTTCATACAAGTTTTCCTTCGCTAAAGAGGAATTTGAGATTGAGAACACGTCTCCGAGGAGCTGTTGAATGAAATTCCCTCTTTGTCTAGCTAGCAAGGAGAGGCTTTCTGGCAGGGGCTCAGAGCTGTTGGGATACTGGACTAATTATACAGCCGAGGAAGGTTTGGAACATTTCTTTGAGAGATTACAATTCCTTAACTCATTCTTAAATCTTGAAACAGGAGGTTCTCACTGATACCCGGAGACTGGCTAGAGGTGCTGGACTTGCAGCAAAAACCAGACTTCAGGAAGGTGTCGACCCGTTTATTGCTCTGATCTCCCCGATTAGTTTGGTCCTGCTTTAGTCCTGAAGTTTATATGTGTGTGTAGTTGTTATGTGTTATAGGCAACATATATTAAACTCACAGGAACATGTTTGTATGGTATATAATGTAGGTAGCACATCATACACACGCATGATATATTTGTGTGTCATATAATATATGCAATATGAGAATGCATTCTTGCACTATATTATATATAAATACATGAACATATATTTTGTGATATATACATATATTATACAATGCATGTATATTCCTATGTCTTTTGTTGATTTCGTTTTCTTTTTAAGTCCTTCCCTTCCATCTTAGAATCAATACTGTGTATTGGTTCCAAGGCAGAAGAGCAGTAAAGGCTAGGCAATGGGGTTAAGTGACTTGCCCAGGGTCACACTGCTAGGAAGTGTCTGAGGTCAGATTTGATCCCAGGACCCATATCTCTTGGTCTGGCTCTCAATCCACTGAGGGCTGCCCCTCTATTCATATGTTTTTATAATATATTATGTACGCTATATTATAAACATATATTGCCATATTTTATAATATATAATGTACTCTATATTAAAATGTGAATATATTTGTATGTTTTATATACCATACATACTATTATAAATGCAAATAAAGGTATTTATGCTTTATATATTACATATAATGTTATTAATAGAAAGAAACATATTAATTTTCATTATTACACATATTACAAATACATATAAATCTCTATCGTGTATATGTTATTGTTGTTCAGTCATTTCTGTCATATCTGATTCTTTGCGATGCCATGTGGGTTTTTCTAGGCAAAGATATTGTCTAGTTTCCTTTTCCAGCTCATTTTACAAGTAAGGAAACTGAGGTAAACAGAGTTAAGAGACCTGACCAAGGTTGCACAGCTAGTAAATAAATATCTGAGGCTAGATTTGAACTCAGATCTTCCTGGCTCCAGGCCCAGAACTTTATCTGCTGTGTCACCATCATGTGTATAATATATTATAAACACATGTGTGTTATAGACTTTGCTTGAAGAAACCCTCAAGCTCATTGTACACAACTGGTGAGGTCATGGGCATAGGATCCATGTGAGCTCTAAGAGACTTTCAAGCTATGTGTGCCAACCCCTCACCTCACAGATGAAGATCCTAAAGGCCTAAGAGGCCGACGGACTCAGCCAACGTGGAGCTTAGAAATAGCCCTGTTAGACCGGGAGATCTGCCCATCGGGTTACCGAGCTCGAGGAATGGCCACCTTCCTCGTAATGATTCACAATGTCAACATATTTATGCCAACGATTGTGCAAATGAAGAGAGATGACACTTACTTGGAAACGGCACTGCTCCGAAGACTGTAATTCATTCATTATTCATTCATTCAGAGAGCATTTTATTAATCAACCCTTTTGGTGCCTAGCATGTTCAGTCTAGTGCTTGTGGCAAGACCCAAATGAAGAGTGCTTAGAATGTCCTGTCAAGACAGTGATTTCAGAATAAGTTGATCAACTCGGTCAGTCCTATAATATCTCAGTATTATATTCCACTTCATGGTTTACAGAGCTTTCTCTCTCTCTCTCTCCACACACACACACACACACACACACACACACACACACACACACACGCACGCACATGTGCACACACACGTGCACACACATATGTGTGTATACATACACATATTTTTATATGTACACATATTTATGTATATACACACACGTCTGTCAATCTATGTGGAATCCCCATACTAGCATGGAGTAGGTGTATAATATATACTTATTGATTTGATTTCGCTAATCCTCACAAAAACCCAGGGGAGGTAGATACTATTTTTATTCCCATTTTACAAATGGAAATACTGAGGTTGATAGAGATTAAGCGATTTGCCCAGGGTCATACTGCTAATAATTGTTTGAGACCAGATGTGAACTCTGGTTTTCCCAACTCCATATCCAGCACTCTCTCTATTAAAACTCTTCACTAGAGAATGTTTCCTAGGGAAATCCTTGAAAGAGACCCACGTGGGTACCCAGCAAATTCCTCGAGCATCTTAGACATTTAAAATATACAGAATATGTATGTGCAGAAAATGGAGGCAGATACTAAAATGATGAGTACAGAAACAAGGCAAGATCTTGTTTATTTAAAAAAAAAAGGCTGGGAATACCAAAGTTCACAATACTCTGAAGCCAAGGAAATCTGAAGGACAAGATTTGTAGGTGGTATTTGTAAAAAATCAGAGTGGGGAAAGGAAAGAGATAAGAGAAAAGATACAATTAGTGTTCTGGGTACTGTTTGACTTTTATTTTGATTCTTTTCTTCTCTGCTACAGATGACTGTCTTTAGATGGAAAAATATGCATGTAAGACACATGGCTAGACCCAAAGAGTAGTTTAATGCCAACTCATTGTCAAAATATATCTTCATCTGTCATGGCTCCCACATTACATAAAGTATCCTTTCCAATGAATTTGACAAATTTGCAGATTTCCCAATCCTAAAAAAGATAACTAACCTATTGGAAGGCAGGATCAGGATCCGAAAAGATCCTGACAGACCCAACCCCCTCAAGTTGGGCCAAGCCATATGAGGATGGACTGAAGGAAATAGAAATATTTAGCCTGGTCCTGAAGAATGAGAGCCCTTTAAGGGAATAAAAAGGGTTTGCCCTTTGGTTGATGCTTCATAAAAAATTATTGGTTGAGTCTGGAGAAGGAAAGATCTAAGATGGCATAATCATTGTCTACAAGTGACTGTCACTTGGAAGAAGTATTGGAATTTTTTTCTGTTTAAGTCCAGAAAACAGAAATATGAGCAAGGAATAGTAGAAACAGAGAGGCACATTCACACTTGGATTAAGGAAAATCTTTGGAACTGTTAGAATTATCCAAAAGAAGAGAATGAACTGCTTGTGGAGATGATGGGCTTTCCCTCCTTAGAAGTCTCTGAGCAAAGGCTGTAAACCCATTTGTTGGGGATCTTGTGGAGAGCATTCTTGGGTGATATGATGTGAAATGCATTCTATAAAGATGAAATTAATTGTAATAAATTTTTGGAACTCTGGTTCCCAACCGACTTCCCAAATATAAGATGAGGAAGGCCTGACTAGCCAACAGTTTAGCAAAAGAAAAGAATCTGGGAGTTTTAATCAACCATAGGCTTAATATGAGTCAACTAGTATGACAGCCAACAAAGCTTCACACCTTCACAACGATTGGAGGTATCCAAAAGAAGCCATTTCATGGAATAATACAATCTTCACACAAAGACTAGTTGTGTTTTAGGGATTTTGATTCACATAGTTACAGATTGTCAGTATTCAAAAGAGATTAAGAGGCTATCTAGTCCAATTAATGCCTGAATGAGAATCATTGAGCCTTAGTTTCCTCATATGTAAAATAGGGAGGGAAGAGGTAAACAAGGTGACCTCTAAGGTCCCATTCCTTTGTATACAAAGAGGTAGAGGGTGCTGTGGCTAGAGCTTGAGGCCTAGAATCATGAAGACCTGAATTTAAAAACTGCCTCAGACACTAGCTGTGCAACCTTGAGCAAGTCACTCAACTGCTATTTGCCTTTATGCTTCTCTCTGCATTCAGACTCTATCAGTTCCTTCTCTGGAGGTCCATAGCATTTTTCTGTTCATAGTCCTTTGGAATTGACTTATGTCTCTATATGGCTAAGATTATCTAATCTAAGTCATTCACAGTCGATCATTGATCATATTACTCTTATTTTGCACAAAGTTCTCCTGGTTCTGTTTACTTCACTTTACTTCAGTTCATGCAAGTCTTTCCAGGTTTTCTAAAAGAATTCTGCTCATCATTTCTTAAAGTACAATAGTATTCCATCACAATCCTATACCACAACTTGTTCATCCATATCCCAACTGATGGACATCCCTTCGGTTCTCAACTCTTTGCTATCATAAAAAGAGCTACTATAATTATTTTTGTATGTAGAGGTCCTTTTATATTTATTTTTAATTTCTTTGGGATCCAAACCTATTGGTGGTATCCCTAGTTCAAAGGGTATATATACAGTTTTATAGTCCTTTGGTCTTAATTCCAAATTGCTCTCTGGAATGGTTGGACCAGTTCACAACTCCATCAAGAATGCATTAGTGTCCCAGTTTTTCCATATTCCTGCACTGAACTTCACTCCACTCTTAACCCAGTAAGATAAATCTTTCCTACTGACCTTCTAAGTTGCCTTGGAATGGAAACTTGTTTCACCCCATCTACTTCAGAATTCATTTTGAGACATTATTTTAACATTGTTTGGAGGGGAATTTGTGAGACTTCAAGCCAGTCCCTCCCTTTACTTCACTATCTTGGTTAAATGAGATAATAATCGTAAAGCTCAGCACAGAGCCCGACACTTAGTAAATATTATATAAATGTTAGCATATAATTATTATCCCCGGACGTTCAGGTCTAACTTGGACCAGATGCTTGTAGAGTCATATTTTCACTCTGAAATTCTGAGATTCCACATAGAGCTCTTCACTAACAGCCTAGTCTTTCAGCCATAAACTTTTCTCAAAATAGAGAGATTTGGACAAATTCAAGAGACATTGATATTTGGATACTGATTTATTCTTAGTCACAAAACTTGAATTTAGGAATAACTTACAAATCTAATTGGGTTTCCAAGACGGTTTGGACCCAATTTGACAGTTCCAGGAAATTTTAAGCTATGTCATTGAAACCAGGGGAAAATTTTCCATGCCAAAAAAATGATGGAAATAATGACTCTTGACTTCTTCATCACATATATCCCCATGAGCAATTGATCAGAGTGAACTTAGAGCTAGAGAAAGTGTCAGAGGCACCAAACTTTTGTACCTAGTCCTAGATTGTTGCTATTTTTGTGCCATTTATAATTTTTCTGGATTTTATCTCCTTGTTTTCTGGTTCAGAAAGTGACTATTTAATGCCACAGACCTTCTGTAACAATTAAAATTTAGGGGAGATGGGGAGACTGAGGCAGGTAGAAATTAGTTTCTCTCTGCAAGGAGTATTATATTTTTTAGAGGTTTATTAAAGGTTAAAGATTAAAAATATACAAGTAAGAAACATGTGCCTAGGCCAGAGGCCTAGGCAAAATAACCTCACATCTCGCAAGAGACGCTCCTGCTGCAAAGCGGCCGTCCAAAAAAAAGCCAAGACCCCTTCAAAAGCCTTTGAATCCGCTTAAATACCTTCTCGATCTCGGCCCAGGTGAGATTACAAGGCATTCTGGGGAAGTGGAGCAAAGGCTCATTGGGATTGTAGTCCTGTATTCGAGTCTATTTTTTACACTACCCATGGTTCATGGATGTTTTAAAAGTGTTTTCAAATCCTTACTTACCCTGTTTGATCTTGGGCAAATCATTTATCCTCTCCAGGCCTCAGTTTCTTCAACTATAAAATGAGAGGTTTGGACCAGTCAGAATATAATGCTTCTCTTAGCCCCAATCTTTCATCAATAGCTTGCTTATTTAAAAGAAGAATGAAAATGACAGAAATTTCATACTTTCTGGGAAGTATAAATTAGATGCCGGGATATAGCAAGTGTATGATAATGAGCCTAATAAATAGCATTAATGATAATATTAATTAATTATATTAATACAATTAAAATGATTTTATGTTTCTATTGACAACATCAAACAAGGTATAGCCCCTAAAATTTGAAGATCTCTTGCCAAAGGAAGATGACAGCACTTTACAGATTCTCATAAAAATCTTTTTGAAAGTCTGGAATGACGGATGGGACTGAAACATTAGAGGGGAATTAGGGTTAACATGATAATTATGAATGGAATGAGGGCAGGGATAAGAAATTAAAGAAATACAGGCACCAACTAGGTGGAGTACCTACCTGACCTGGGAAAGTCTTGTTCATATAGAAACAACCTTCTCGCAATCTGCTAAGCTGCTACCACTGTTGAAAGATTTGAACATTTGTGGGTTTATAAGCTCTAGAAACTGTGTCCCATGGTGTGGTGCCCCCTCTCTTGTCTTCTGCTTCTAGTTTCACCAGTTTCATTCCTTCTCTCCTCTCTGCCTGCCCCTCCCCTGTTCCCATGCTGGTAAGGAACAGATTTTAACTCACATTCTGTCAGATAAGAACAGATCATTGAGAGAGACAAAGACAGATAGACAAACAGACAGAAGAAGGGGGAAGGGGGAGGAGGAAAGGAGAGAGACAGAGAGAGACTGGGAGAGAGAGAGAGAGAGAGAGAGAGAGAGAGAGAGAGAGAGAGAGAGAGAGAGAGACTGGGGGAGAGAGAGAGAAAGAAGAATGGGAAAGACAGAGAAAGCTCAATTAATGGTGGCAAGTCTGGTAGTTCAAATAATTCAGTGCATAATGAGGAAAGGAAGACAGTTATTTACTTCAATTAGGTTTTACTTAATCATGATTGATTTCCTGGTTATAATTTATGGTAAAATGCTCGATATTACTTTCTCTAATTTTCTTGACCCACATCTATTAAACAACCCAAAGATGTGCAACCCAAAGATTGAACTGAGACCAAACAGTCCAATAACCAAAGTGCCAAAAGCTAGTTTCAGTCAGGAAGATAAATCCTGACTCGGGTACCTTCTGGCTATGTGATCTTAGGCAAGTCACTTGGCCTCTCCATACCTCAATTTCTTTATCTGTAAAATGAGGGGGGTTGAACTGAATAGCCTCTTTAAATTTCCTTCCAGCTCTAGGTCTAGGATCCTATCATCATACCGTCATCCTAAATACCGTGTTCCCATTAGTCCTGGTACTGGCTTCATGTCTTCAGTTATCTAAGAGCTGGCAAAAGTAAGATGAGAAAGAAAGCAGCCCTTGGTGCAGTTGAAGGAACTCTGCGTGTGGAGCCTGTGACCTTGGCTAACCATTTTCCCTCTTTCAGGAGTCTCTTTCCTCATCCCTAAACTGTGGAAATTGATTAAACAATCTCTGAGGTCCTTTTCAACCCAGCCATTTTGTTCATTTGTTTTTTCAGTCCTGGATACAACAAAAGAATATTTCCAACTAACCGAATTCACTTCTGGTTTTTGGTCTTCTCCTCTGCTTTTCCCACAGCTTTTCAAGTCCTTCGATATCATTTTGTCATGTTTGAGGGTGATGCCACAAGTCTCTGACTCAGATCAGTGTACACAGTTTCCAAAAAATAGGGGAAGAAGGTGCAATGTTGTGACCAAAGCTGTTAAATATCAACAAACAATTCAGAGTAGAAGTGATTCTTGCTGGGGCTATTATTCTCATTTACACCATTCATTTACTATGTGATTAGACTTGGAGTCAGAAACAGGCATAGCCCAACTGCAGGTCCATAAAGATGACTTGACCAAGGGCATATCTCTCTATGGCAACCAGGTGGCACAGGGGATAGAAGAGCTCTGGACTTGGAGGCAGATAGAACCTGGCTTTAATTTAAGCAAGCAATCATTAAACATCTATTAAACACTTACTATGTGCCAGGCACTGTACTAAGCAAGCTTAAATCCTTCCTATGTGACCCAGAGCAATTCACTTCAACTCTGTGTGCTTCAGTTTTCTCCTCTGTAAAATGGGGGTAATAATAGCACCTAGCTGGAGTTATGAGAATAAAACAAGATAATATTAATGTGCTTTGCAAACTTTCTGGCACTATGAGCTATTACTATTATCAGTTACAGAGTTGGGATTTGAACCCAGGTCCTCTGATTTCACATTTTTTCCTCTGCACCATACATATTTGATTTTGTTTCCTCATTTTTCTGATCAGGTTAAGACTTGTACTACCCATCAATCAATCGATATTTATCAAGCACCTACAAGATAGCATGTTAAGCACTAGTTGAGCATCATAGGTTAAAAGCTTTTTAGAGCAATGGTAGGAATCATTTGATCTCTCCCCCTCCTTTTACAAAAGGAGAAACAGAGGCCCAGATGGGGAAACATCATTTTCATTCACAAATTCACAAAAGTCATAAATGGCAGCACCATGACCATTGCCAGCCAAACTTGTGCTTGTTGGGAAAAGAAACCACACATACACTATAAGATTTGTAAGACAGAAGGTAAAGATTTTTTTAAAAAACACATTAGAATAAGATTATGATGACCAGTCAGCCAGCATTTAGAAAATGTCAGCTGTGTGCAGAGAAATGTACTAGGTACTAGACATACAAAGACAAAAACAAATAAGCCTAACTTCCAGGAGAGCTCACACTCAAATTTTAAAGTAACTGGAACAATCAATAAATATTATTAAGCACCTACTGTGTGCCAGGCACTGGGCTAAGTGCTAGGGGTACAAAAAGAGGCCAAAGACAGTCCCTGCTCTCAAGGAGCTCAGACAACAGGAATGTTCCTTTTAAGGTTTTGTTTTGTTGTTGTTGTTGTTTAGATTTGGAATATTCCTAAATTGGTTCTTTAGTCTTTCAACGTGTCTTCATTGCATTATTTTTTATGGATAAGACTAGGTTAGTACCATTTTTCCCAGCATTAACACCTCCCAAGCCTAAAGTTTCCAGGAGCTATTGCTGAAAAGACTGGTTCAAATAAAGTCATGGCTTCCCTTATCTTTGACCAAACTGCAGATGAATCTTGTAGCTATCAGCAGCCATCATTGTCTAGGACTGGAATCAGGATTAACATGGATGTGAAGTGCCTTGGCGTTCTATGATAAGTGTGGGAGCTGAAAAGAACCTTTGAGATCTTTCCTTTGCTACTGCAAACATTCTTGCTCCCTGCCTTCCCCCTTTTCCCATTATCCCTGTTTATTTCATTTTATTCTTGAGAGTTAGCCTTCATTTCTGAAGCTTTCCCCTTGCTAGATGTCTAGTAGGAGGAAAGACTAGTGATAATAATGTTTCCTACACTAGTGCCACTACCAGCGTTTTGGCTTGTTATAAATTCAGGGTGCCCAGAGAGAAAAGTAAAGTGTGAATCCTACATAAAGATCTGAGTTTAAATCCTGACTGCCACCTGTATGGCCTTGGGCAAGAAACTTTACCCATCTGCCTGAGCCTCCTCTTCTATGAAATGAGGGAGTTGGTCTTAGAGGCCTCTAACATCCCTTCTAGTTCTAATGCTTGATTCAATAACATATTCCCCATTTTCTCCATATCTCTCTTATATGTTCCTATCTATCTATCTATCTATCTATCTATCTATCTATCTATCTATCTATCTATCTATCTATCTATCCATCTATCCATCTATCCATCTATCTATCCATCCATCTAACTATCTATCCATCCATCCATCTATCTATCCATCCATCCATCTAACTATCTATCCATCCATCTATCTAACTATCTATCCATCCATCTATCTATCTATCTACCTACCTATCTATCTATCTATCTATCTATCTATCTACATATGTGTTGTTTTTATTGATTCTTTGCAACCTCATTTGGGATTTTCTTAGCAGAGATCCTGGAGTGGTCTGCCATTTCCTTTTTCAGCTCATTTTAAAGATGAGGAAACTGGGGTCAGCTGGGCAGCTCAGTGGATGAGAGCCAGGACTAGAGACGGGAGGTCCTAGGTTCAAATCTGGCCTCAGATACTTCTCAGCTGTGTGATCCTGGACAAGTCACCTAACCCCCATTGCCTAGCCCTTACCACTCTTCTGCCTTGGAACCAATATGCAGTATTGATTCCAAGACAGAAGGTAAGGGTTTTTATAAAAATAAATAAATAAAATTTAAAAATAAATAAAGATGAGGAAACTGAGACAGACAGGGTGAAGTGACTTGTCCAGGGTCACATTTACTAAGTATCTGAGTCTATATTTGAACTTAGTTCTTTTCTATCCATTGCACCAACTCGCTCCCCATCTTTGTACCTATTCACTCTCCATAGAATGTATATTACTTGAGGGCAGGCACTGTTTTTGCTTGTCCTTTGTATCTCTAGTGCTTGGCACAATTCCTGAGACATAATCAATTCTTGGTTGAAAGAATGAAAGGAATGAGTGAATTAAGGAACAAGTTTTAACTTAATATTGATAAAGTGCCTACTGTGTTGGACCCCATGCCTAATAGTGGGGAGGCACAGAGGGAAAACCATTGCCGTTAGCCCAAGCAGCTAACACTCCGAGGAGAGGGCTCCAATGGACGCACAAGTGCCGGCACCTCACCATAAGAGGGGGTCCACAGGCTCCCAGGGATCTGGCCACAGTATGCTAAGAAACAGGATAAGGAAAAATGACTTTTCACCATCAAGTGGGGGCTTGTGGGGAGAACTCCAAGATCGGCAAGGCTTCCTTCAGGAGGTGACACCAGAGCGGGGCCTTGAAGAAAGAGAAGTCTCTGAGCAGGGATGGCAGGAGGGAATTCCAGGCCTCATCCTGAAGGAAAGCCTTTGGGGATCTATGGCGGGAGTAGGAAGAGACGGAAAAACAGCCAGTTGGAGAAGGAGAGAGTGTATGAAAGAGAATTCCAAGGAGTCCGGCCTAGAACAGTGATGGAAGCCAGACTGCAGAGGGAAAGGGAAGGTCATATGATATAAAATCATAGGATTGGCGCCTTGGAGCCCAGCGGGACCCACCTCGTTTTACAGAAAGGGAAACTGAGACCCACAGTGGAGAAATGATCACAGAGGATAAGCAGAGCAGGACTGGAACCTCAGGTCTTCCTGGCACGAAGTCGGTGCCCCGTCTGCTGTATGCGTGTGTAGGATATTGTGTCATATGTGTATGTGTGTATGCATCTAACATATATAATAATATACATCCTATGCATTTATACACATACCACAGAGAAGCAAACGCATCATTGTTGTTATTGTTGAGTCATTTCAGTTGCGACTGACTCTTTTCTACCCCATTTTGGGTTTCTTGGCGAAGGCATTAGAGAGCATGGCCATTTCCTTCCCCGGCTCATTGTATGGGTGAAGAACTGAATCCACCAGAGTTAAGTGACTTGCCCAGGACCACCCCGCTAGGGAGTGTCTGAGGCTGGATCGTGACTCCCAGGGCTCTATTCACCGTGCCCCCTCACTGCAGAGAATGGAAGAGAACTCTGGGTGTCGAGCCCCAGCCTAGAATGTAGGTGAGCCAGGGTCAAGAGAGAAGACAGTTCCTGTTGCCCTGCGCGCCATCCTCTTGGCTCCAGCCATAGCAAAGCAAGACTATTAGCTCCCCTGAAAACCTCCGAACTGGCGCCTCTTTTCTGTTGGGTTTGTTTCTGATAATATTCTCAGGGCTTATTCCCGATGACAGAACGAAGGGTTCACTGGATGAAGTGGCCAAAAAAAAGAATGTGATCATCCATAGAGGGAAATGGTTAAATAAACTGCAGGATATTAATGTCGTCATAAACAAAGCAATTTACACACCCCGTAATAGGAAGAGGAAAGACCTTTGTGAAAGAAATCAGATCCAAAAGAGCAGCCCTCAGAAACCCGGGGCCCATCCTACAGTGATACAAGGAAAAGCGAATGAAAATGGTTGATCGTGAATCTTGGGAGGAGGGGCTCAAAAGGGGGTTTTGCTGTGATTAATTCTAATATACAGGGGCATTAAGCAAGTTTGGCTGCCTTTGCTGGTGCTGAATGTTAGGTCTCTAGTAAGAAATATAAATACGTATGTATGTGTATCTATCTACAGATAGGTGTGTGTGTTTCAAATCACTCAAAAAATATTAGCTGTGACTTGACTTCTCTTTGCTAACACTTTGTTCAGTTTTTGTGGCCACATTTGGGGTTTTCTTGCATAGATACTGCAGTGATTTGCCATTTCCTTGTCCAGCTCATTTTACACATGAGGAAACGGAGGCAGACAAGTTCAGTGACTTTCCCAGGGTCATACAGCTAGTTAAGTGCCTGAGGCTAGATTTAAACTCAGGTCCTTCTGACTCCAGAACCAATGCTTTATCCACTTCACCACCTACTAAATGTCAGTACAAAGTGTGGGGGTTGTGGTTCAAAGGAGGGACTTTTTTTAATTGTTGGTCCTGCTCATGTATTCCAAACAAGAATGTATTAAGCACTTAATGTGCTCTAAGCACTGAGGATGTCAGGAAAGTTAAAAGACAATCCCTGCCCTCAGAGAGCTCCCGTTCTAATATGGGAGAAAGGCTTTAAATTACTAGGTCCCTATAAAAGATAGACAATGTAAGTATGAGGCAGTAGCTGAGTAAGGCACCTGCCAGGGAAAGGCCTCCTGAGGAATGTGGGGTATGAGCTGACCCTCACAGAGGAAAGCAGAAGGCTGGACATCAGGGAAGTTGAATGTGAATCCTGTCTCTTCTCCCTGTGTGACCTTAGTTACTCACCCAATTCTGACCTCAGTTTCCTCATCTATAACATAAGGGGGTTGGTCTAGATGTCCCTGGATGATCCTGGCCAAGTCACTTAACTTCTGTTTACCTGTTTTCTCAGTTTTAAAATGGAAATAATGGTAGCCCCTACCTAACAGAACAGTTGTAAGGATTAAGTGAGGTAGTGTGTGTAAAAGTGCTTGACACCTAGTAGGCCCTTAATAAGTGCTTATTCCCTTCCGACCTTCCTTCCTTTCTTCCTTATTTCCTTCTTTCCTTCCTTTCTTCCTTAATGATCCCATGATCTTATGTCACGTTACCCACAGGGCCTCAGTTTCCTCATCTATAAAATAAAGGAATTTGAGTTAGAGTGGCAGTATAACTTGGGCACCCTTCTGGATTCTTCACTCTCTCTCAACCTACCTGCCAAGCTGTTACCAAGGCTTGTCAATTTTACCTTTCACCATCTCTCATATTCTCTCATCTAGCAGGCCCTCATCTCCTAACCCTGGGCTATTAAATAGCTACTGGTGGGTCAGCCTGCTTCCAGGTTCTCCCTACTCTAATCTGCCTTCTACTCCGCTGTCAAAGTGACCTTCCAGAAACATGCCTGACCATGTTGGGAAACTCCAGGGACTCCCTCTTGCCCCCAGGATCTAATATAAAATCCCCTATAACCTGCTCCTAAACACATTCTCTCTCTCTCTCTCTCTCTCTCTCTCTCTCTCTCTCTCTCTCTCTCTCTCTCTCTCTCTCTCTCTCTCTCTCTCTGTCCCTCTCTGTCTCTGTCTCTGTCTCTCCATCTCTCTCTCTCTCCCCCCTCCTTCTTCCCTCCCCCCACTCTCTTCTTCTCCCTTACACTCCTGCACTCACTCTAAGACCCAGCTGATTATTTCTCCCCCACCACCCTCCACTTTCATCCCTTTGCCCTGGCTCTCCATGATGTTTGAAAATGTTCTCCCTCCCAGCTTTTCTGGCTTCCTTCTGGCCACAGCTCAAATCCCACTTTCTCTGGAAAGTGTTTTCCCAATCTGCCTGTCCCATCCCACCCTCTTGCCTCATACCTCCCTTCTGAGTTGACCACAGATAGACTGACTTGGTCCTTATGTACATATTTACCTCTTGTTTCTGTTCCCTTTGGGAAAGACTGGCAGCTCCTCAAGGGCAGGGACCATAGTTTTGCCTTCCTTTGTAGCCCTAGCACTTCATTCAGTCCCTGATACTTAGTGTTGATTTAAATGTCCTTCGATTGATTTACAGCACAGAGAACTTACATTTGACTGGACATAGGAAACCACATATAAATGGATTTAGATAGAAGTTGGATACATGGATAGATAGACGGACAGATGGATGGATGGATAGACAGCTCGGTAGCTCATAATGATAGGTAGGGAGGCAGAGAGATAGGAGGGAGAGAGGCAGAGACAGAAAGAGGGAGAGGGAGAGAGAAAGAGAGAGAGAGATGGATAGATAGATAAATAATCAATATAATGTATTTTGCAAGCAAGTAAAAGAATGTACCCACTGGGATAGGGGTACAATTACAACTTTGACAATAGCTATTCCCAATATAGCTGTTCATAGATACATACTAACCCTCAGGTATAGAGCGTACCCCTCCTTAGCTCCTTTTCTCACAATATTTCCCTTCCTTCAAGACTATCTCAAGCACCAAGCCCATTTGTCCCCAACCTTCAAGTTATTAGTATTCTTACCTCCTAAAATTAACTTGTGTTTAGGAGTTCATGCTATATCCTTGTGAGTGATATAACTGCATATATCAATATAACTTAGAGTTCTACGTTCCTTTTCAGTCGATATTTTGTGTTTGTCTTGGAGTCCCCATCACCCTGTGTCGTAGGTTCTTTTAAAATACCTTTTAAATTGGTGCCCTTACCTTGCTGGCCAATCATTAGGAATCAGTGATGGGGACCTTGAGCAGGTGGCAGGAAGATGCTAATGGAGGGAGGCAGCATGAGGGAGGATCTGAATTAAAAGCCTGACTCTGCCACTTCCTCACCCATGTGCCCTTGAAAGGTCGCTTGACTTTTCTCAGCTTCAGATTTCCTAAGAGTAAATGAGGAGGAGGCAGGATGGATGACCCCTCAGATCCCTCCTATCTCTAAACCCATGATGCTGTACCTCTCTCAAGAAACAGAGCAAGGTGCTGCCAATGGGAGCCTGGGGCAAGAGCTAGTCAGTCTGAACAGAGAAGTGTGAGATGAAGCCTCCAATGTCAGCTCCCTCTTATTGGACGTTTTCTCTTGCAAATAGTTTTGAGAGAAAGACATGAGGAGGGGAGCGGGGTGGAGAAAGAGGGAAAGCACAAAACAGAAAGAGAGACAGACAGAGAGCGAGAAGGAGAGGAAGACAGAGGGTGGGACTGCCAGTGATCTGGAGCAGAAAGCCAGGTTAATAGGTGAAGTGGCAAAACTATGCCCAGAGAAACTTCTGCCCTTCCAGCCCAATTCATCATGGAAGGTGTGTCAGCAGCCATAAGGCAGTAATCTAGGGGAAACTGATTCCTGAGCTCTGTGCTCCATGTGGGTCTGAGTCCAAATGTGATCATCACTGTTCGTTAAATTATCACAAGACAAATACTGAGAAGCCAGGGCTTAAACTTAATCCAAGTTCATCCCAATTCACAAGCAAGTGCACACTTTAGGATATTATCTTAATGAGACTTTTCCCCCTCCCAACATCCTGTTTGTCCTTTGAAAGAATTGCCTTTCAAATTGCCTTTGGTATTATCTCCGTAAGCATCCTAAGCAGGAGGAGGCTTATTTATGAATTCAATGTTTTATAGAGAGTAAAGACAGACATGCTAATTTACAGAGGTGTGAAAGGCTAAACAGAAATTGCCTAAATCTGATTTTTTTCCTCCTTGACTTATTTCTAACCTCAAAGAATCACTGGCTATGGAATAGGCATACACCCTGTTTCCACAGTCTTCTGTTCACATATGATTGATGCAATTTAAGTTATTAATAAATGGGGACTCAGTTATCAAGGAACAAAAGAATCAACAGAAAATTTAAGAAGCATCCTGGGGTGCCTTGTAAATTCGGATTTATTTCACGAAAGCTCAACGTCCTATTGAAAGACTATCTCCAATCTCTTAGCTATAAAGAATGAAAAAAGTACTCAGGAAAGTGGCCTTCGATATTTCTCATTTCAAAAATAACGATTGCTTTCGTCACCAGTATCTGAAGATGTGGCAGGGGATGAAAGGAAGCAACGGGTGGTGGGGGTGGGGGAGAATGGAGGGAGAGAATATGACCAACCTATGATTGGAAATGAAAAATTAAGAAGAAATGCCCATAATCTTGTGATTATGTGATGGAACCTCTTGAAATTTCCATTTTAAACATATTCACACTTTCCTGCAATAACCCTCATTGGGATTTCAGAAAATGCCCTGGCAAAGAGTACAGAATGCCACAAATTAAAACAAACAGTGTAGCGTGCATTCTAATTGTTAGGGATGCTGCTATCACATTTTGAAAACATTACAAGCTTTATGGTGGTGCTGATGACAATATTTATCCAGCTTATAGGCTGATTTTGACATTGTCTTCTACTCAGGCCGCATACAAAAAGGCTTAGTTTTTTTCCTATTTTAAAGAACATCCAAATCAGGCAAGGAAGAAATGTACCAGGGAATACTTAGAGAGTTGCATTCATTTGTGAATAGAAATTGTGATATTTTATCTGTGCCTGAAGGATGATGAGGTCATCAAATGCAATATCCAGAAGATTAAGGGGAAGCTAGTAAGAGCTGGAGAGAGAAGTAGCATGGCTTTGAATAGTGGTGCCAGAATCAGGAAGACTTGAGTTCAAGTCCTGCTTCTGGCACATACTGGCTGCATGACCTTAGGCAAATTACTTTTTTTCTCAGTGTTGCCCTCAGCAGTTCTCTCTGACTGAGTTGCAGGGAAGGTGCCAATCTGTCATGGTAGAGTAAGCTTACTCATCAGGAGCTCTTTGCACCATCAGAGATCTAGACTTAAGGGATAAGGACATAATTAGGACCAAACAACTCAGATGCTCTCTATCTTTTGACAAATACACTTGGACAAACATCATCTACAGAGGAGTCCTTTCCTGCAAACTTCCAAGGGAATTCCCTTTCATTTTTTGTGGTAGATTCTCCCTATTACTGAATTACATGAAAATCAACTTGCCAGATCTTTGAAAACTACTTTATTACACTGAAAAATCATAAAACAATTTCATCTGAAAAAAACCCACTGAGGATGGTTGCCTATCATTTAAACTACTTGAAACTATTTTAGATTCAGTTACTTAGAAATAAAGAGATGAGAGCAATGGTTTCCTGAAGTTATACCAGATGCTTCTCTGCAAAGGGAAACAGATAGCAAAAGGACTGAGGAATTCACCTCATTGAGTCATCGTTACTTAATACTTTATTAATTCTTTTATATTATTAACTTATTTATATGTATTATATTTCTATTTGTTATGTGATTATAGTTAATACTTTATTATTTCATTCGATGAGTTGGGGGAGCGTTGGGGAGCACTATTTAAGAAATGAGGCATTCTACAAGGAGATAATGATTGATTTTCACAGAATCTGTGGAAAAGGATTTATGGAGGAAATAGATAAAATGAGATGTGAAAGGTTTCACTCTCCACCCCTAGAGAAACAACCCACACAAATGAAACTGTGGTTCTTCCAAAGTATGTAGTAAGATACCCATGTAAAATAATGTAGCAACAATTATGAAGCTACATATTCTCTGGAAGGACTCGCCATACTAATGTAATCATTTAAAAATAGATTTTACTTATTCCATTAAACATTTCCCAACTTCATTTTTTAAAATGTTAACATTTTATTTTTAATTTTGAGTTCCAAATTCTTTCCCTTCCCTACTCCTTAAGAAGGCAAGTATTATGATATCAATTATATAGACTCATAGCTTTTTCAAAGTATCCAAGTATGCAACCAGAGGCGACATGGGGTATGGTAGATAGAGTTGACCTTGGGGTGAGAAAGTCTTGAGTTCAAGTTCTGCATCTGATATATCCTATCTATACGACCTTGGGAAGGTTACTTCACCTTTATGTGGGCAAGTCTCTAAGACTAAAACTGGCAATAAAGGTGTTCACCTTCAATTGGTCGAGGAAATTTCTTTGCACCAAAGAAATCACAGGTCCAATCATTTTTTCTAAAATAACCAAATAGTGGTTAATAAATGGATACAAGAATGATATACTACCAGGGAAATATTGGAAGTTGTTGGCTATTTTATTTCAAGTGAAAATCTGGTCTGTCTGTATGTCATAGTTTTCAACAAATCTTCTGTGTTTTGGATTCTTTTTAAAAAATAAAATAACCAAATAGCTAGAGTATGTGATCATTAAAAAGCCACATTCACAGATGGCTAGGTGGGGAAAACCAGTCCCTTCTCACCTCATCTTGTCCTTGTTTTCCCATAAATCTTTCTCCAATTAGATTATGACCTTTGTGAGGGCAATTTCCATGACTCATTTCTCTTTCTCATTTCTGTTTCCTTGTCTCCAGTGCTTTGCACATGGTAAATAAAGTTATCGTTTTACCCTAGAAGGTCTCAACCAATGATGGATGATCTATTGTCCTGAACTCCTTAGCACTGCCACTGGAGAATTAGAATAACTCACATTTATGTAACATTTTAAGGCTTATACGTATGTAAATATCTAATTACAGGGCCTTCATGGGAAATCTCATTTGCTTTATGGAATTTACTTACAACAAATATATTGTTAGAAATCCCCTTCCCTGACTCTAGGTGTTGGACATTAAATCAATCAACCAACAATTATTTATGAAATGCCCACCTTGTGCCTGGCACTGTGTTAGCATTGCAGGGGCAAAAACAAAGATTAAAATCTGCTCTCAAGGGGCATTATATATATATGTATATATTAATATATGTTATATATTATATATATATATATATAACTTGTAAAAAGATAATATAAGTAATACAAAATGTGTAAGAAGTTATTTTGGGTGGAAGTGAGACTACAAAGAGAATTATAAATTAAGAACTGGAAGAAGGAATGAGGAAATTGCCCTTAAGGGCTTCACCAATCTAGTCACCCTCATTAGACTCTTCACTTGTTATTGTCTACTTAAAATGCAGCACGTGGAACATGATATATGACAGGCACACGTATGCTCCATGTGGCCTAACCGGAGCAGAGAACAGTGGGATTCTGCCCTCCTGTCTTCTGAATACTGTTCTTTTCTCAGGGAAGTCTGGGATAGCATTATTATCCATGCTGTGTCAACAAATGACTAGGGGCCCAGCTACAGGACTATACAAATAACTTTGGTGTGCGGAGTGCACCTATGCAAGGGTGTACTTGTTTACCTTCAATGCAAACAAATCCATAAATGTTGAGAGGATATTAAAGCCAATTCATATCCTGAAACTGGATGTGTATATATTCAGTGAATTTAATTGGATTATACTCAACAAACATGCATGATATTGGACATATGATTTAATCTCTTTGAAAATGAGAGCAAGCCTATCCGTAATAGTTTTGTTTTTTTATGACAATTGGTAAGTTAGTTGTGTATGTCAAATGTCAAAAGCATTATGTTTGATGACTCCAAAATCTCTCAATTGCTGGGATGACTATTTGACAAACGTGTATGTCAAATATCAAAAGAGTCGTTGGGGAAGGGTTTCATTTGAGAATAAATGTTGCTTATATCTCAGCTCATACTACATAGATTCTAGCAGTTCTAGGCAATGGTGGCATCCCTACATGACAACCCATTCATGCCTACCCTTAATGCATTACTCTTATCTATGTCCTATCTCATGAGTTTGCCCAACTCTCCCAATACTAGACACCTTTCCTGTATTTTCTTGACACTGTTCCATAGTTTGTGTCATATCTATCTCATTGTGACTCCATTGGGATTTTCTTAGCAAAGGTCCTAGAGTGGTTTGCCATTTCCTTCTCCAGTTCATTTTTACAGATGAGGAAACTGAAGCAAATGAGGTTAGGGGATTTGCCCAGGGTCAAACGCTAGTAAGTGTCTTTGGCCAGATTTGAACTCGGAAAGAGGAGTCTTCCTGATTCCAAGCCTGACACTCTATCCATTCTGCCCTCTCTATGGGCACAGGAAAGGCATCAACAAAAGCACGTGGGCTCTCCAGCTCACATCAGCCTGTCCTTTCTTTTGATTCTACATTTCTTATATATCAGTTCTCCTCTCTTATTCCTTATTGGTAAGGAGTTTCATTTGCTCACTCCTGTCCCCTGCTCCGTGGGTGACCGTGAACTTTAATACTTGGGTAACAGCAGTATCTTATGACTCTTAGCCATACAACATCACCAGAAGAAGATTGGCATTAAAAAGACAGACTGACTCATCCAGTTCTATGCCAATAGGACTACCAAAGGATAATTTTATGGAACTAAAAAAATAACAAAATTCATTTGGAAGAAACAAGGTCTAGAATCTCAAGACAAATAATAAAAAAAACATGGAGTGGATGGGAGCCAAGCAGTACCAGATCTCACTCTATATTGCAAAGAGATCATTACCAAAAATAGGTGGTACTGGTTAAAAAAAAAGTTGGTCAATGGAACAGATTAGCTATACAAGACACAGAAGCTAATGAACCTAAAAACATTGTGTTTGACAAATCAAAAAACTTCAAATCACTGGGATCAGTAGTATTTGACAAAAACTGCTAGAAAAAACTGGAAAGTAGTCTGGCAGAAATCTGATTTAGACCTGTGTCTCACACTATATACCAAATGTAGTACATGATTATTTTTAAAAGATAACATCAGAAACATATTGGAGGGGGTAGCTGGGTGGCTCAATGAACAAAGAGCCAGGCCTAGAGATTAGAGGTCCTGGGTTCAAACCTAGTGTCAGACACTTCCCAGCTGTGTGACCCTGGGCAAGTCACTTAACCCCCATTGCCTAGCCCTCACCGTTTTTCTGCCTTGGAACCAATACACAGTACGGAAGGAAGGAAGGAAGGAAGGAAGGAAGGAAGGAAGGAAGGAAGGAAGGAAGGAAGGAAGGAAGGAAGGAAGGAAGGAAGGAAAGAAAGAAAGAAAGAAAGAAAGAAAGAAAGAAAGAAAGAAAGAAAGAAAGAAAGAAAGAAAGAAAGAAAGAAAGAAAGAAAGAAAGAAAGAAAGAAAGAAAGAAAGAAAGAAAGAAAGAAAGAAAGAAAGAAAGAAAGAAAGAAAGAAAGAAAGAAAGAAAGAAAGAAAGAAAGAAAGAAAGAAAGAAAGAAAGAAAGAAAGAAAGAAAGAAAGAAAGAAAGAAAGAAAGAAAGAAAGAAAAGTATTGGAGCTGGAAAGTAGGTGCCATTTACAATTAGGGTTAAGGGAAATATTCTTGACCAATCAAGGGCTAGAGAATATCACAGGAGATAAAACAAATAATTTTGATGACATGAAATTGAAATCATTTTGCATGTATAAAACCAATATAATTAAGATTAGAAAGCAAATAGTTGCCTGGAAAAATTATTTTTCTCTAATGAAGGTCTGCTAAGATACATTAGAACAAATTCAAACATTTAAGAACAAAGCTATTGCCCCACAGATCAAAGGGTATATAAATGGGCAATTTTCAAGGAAGAAATCAATGCTTTCAGTAACCAGTCTGACAAAAAATGCCCCAAATCACTAATAATAAGGAGAATACATATTAAAACATCTTTGAAGTTCTTCCTTAAACTCATAAGATTGGCAAAGATTATGAAAATGGGAAATGGTTGTTATAGGACTATTTTAGAAGACAAACAAGTAGATAATACAACAGATAGAGTGCTGGGCTTGGAGTAAGGAATACCAGAGTTTGAATCCTACCTCTGATACTAGTTTGGTGGCCCAGGCAGGTCATTCTTAGCCCCGTTTCTTTAACTATATAATAGGGATAATAATAACACCTACTTTACAGGTTTGTTTTGAGGACTAAATGAGATATTTATTTTAAAAAACTGAAAACCTTAAAGAATTTTATAAATAATAATTTATATTAATATAGTGTTTATTATGTGCTGAACTATTGCTTTATAGCTTATGTTTATATATTATATTATCTTTATATATATCTCTATATGCTTTATAGTTATTATCACCTTTGATCTTCACAACCCTGGGAGGTAGATGCTATTATTTACAGATTGAAGAAACTGAGCCAAACAGTAGTTAAGTTATATTAATTGGTAAAATAGTGAATTGGTCCAGCCATTCTGGAAAACATTTTGGAAGTTCACTGAATTACATATTCTTTGACCCAATAACACTACTAGGTACAAACACTAAAGAGATCCTAGAAAGAGAGAAAGGATCCATATATACAGAAAAAGTTATAGGACCATTTTTTTAGCAAAGTACTAAAAACCAAGGTGGTGCTGGTCATTTGAGGAATTACTAAACAAATCATAATATGTGAATATAAAGGAATATCATTACACCTATATAAGATATGATCAAAGGGATCAATTTAAAGAAATCTTGGAAGACAGCGAACAGAAGAATTCATCTAGTATCTCCCACACTGTAAAATAAAGCCATTTTGAGACTTATGAACTTTAATCAACACCCAGGCAAACCACAACTCCAAAGGAGTGGTAACGAAGCATACTTTCTTTCTGCTGATAGAGGACAGGACAAAGGTACAGATTGAGATACACATTTTCAGGCATGGGCCAGTGAATGAATTTATGCCCCTTAACTGCCTTTATCTTGTTGTTTTTTTGAACCCTTACCTTCCGTCTTGGAGTCAATACTGTGTATTGGCTCCAAGTCAGAAAAGTGGTAAGGGCTAGGCAATGGGGTCAAGTGACTTGCCCAGGGTCACACAGCTGGGAAGTGTCTGAGGCCAGATTTTAACTCAGGACCTCCCATCTCTAGGTCCGAGTAACCACAGAGAGATTACATATTCTCCAAATCTTTAAGTCAATTATACAAGGCAGGTTGTGGTCTCTTGTGGAATATCTTGTGAAGTCCTGCCTGTTTCTTTTTTTTTTTTTTGACATCTGTATCCTGTTTATTTTGTTTTGTCTTACTGTATTTTTTTTATTAATATATTTTATTTGATCATTTCCAAGCATTATTCGTTAAAGACATAGATCATTTTCTTTTTCTCCCCCTCTCCCCACCCCCCATAGCCGACGCGTAAGTCCACTGGGCATTAGATGTTTTCTTGATTTGAACCCATTGCTTTGTTGATAGTATTTGCATTAGAGTGTTCATTTAGAGTCTGTCCTCTGTCATGTCCCCTCAACAGTCCTGCCTGTTTCTTGCCAATATCCTTGTCCAGGATTCTCTCAATGTATGATTGTTCTCATAACTATTTTATATAAAGATGGTAATGTATGCTTGTAGCTCATGGTTCCATATGTTCCTTTCATCACATTTTTGTTGATGATAAAGTCTGATGTTTTTCCAGCATATCTTATTTCTCTCTTTCAGATGACTTCTGAATAGATCCCTCAATAGCCCCAAAGTTGTAAGGTCTCTTGCCTAGCCCTCATCGATGTACACTTAAACTAATCAGGCTTTTCTTTCTGCCTTTGTTTTTATTAGTGGCATTTCTGCTTCTTCAAAAGGCACATCTGAGCTCATGTAAAAGTTCAAAAGTTGTGGCTTCAGTGACTTTGATTGTAAAATAATTAGTCTTGTGCTTCAGTCCTGTCTGACACTTCATGACTACCTATTTAGGGTGTACTTGGCAAAGATACTGGAGTGGTTTGCCATTTCCTTCTCTAGCTTATTTACAAATGAGGAAACTGAGGCAAACAGGGGTAAGTGACTTGCCCAAGGACCTACAACAAGTAAATGTCTGAGGCAGGATTTAAATTCAGGTCTCCCTGACTCCAGGCCCAATGTTCTCTCCACTATGCCACTTAACTCTCTAAAAGATTTTTTTTTAATGTGCAGAGCCTTTCCCATCTTTTATGTTTGTTGTGTTCCCTCCAATTTGTTGATTAAGTTCCCCCAGGATGACTTTGTTAAGTCAGATCTCCAGTCATGCTTCTTTTAAACTTGTGTTTCCCTCTATTGCTTCTGTTTCATAAGATGATAGCCCTCATAATCTATTTTGTCTATAAGATTTTATAGAAAGCTTTTATAGAGGAATTTAAACACTAATCCACTGTTGCCTTTGGCTGCCATATCTGTCCATCTGGCAAGTAAGTCAGGTGCTGGCTGAAGAAGGCACTCTTTTAGTCTCCTTGTTATAGAAACGTTTTTATGGTAAAGTTTTATGTGAAATTGTTGTAACTGGTGTCAGTCGTTCCCTCCATCCATTTTTCCGTTTCAATAATTTGTTGAAATTGGACAGGTTGAAATTGGTTGAACAGGGTCCCATGTTTTCTCATTTTTATTCATTCTACCAGTTTTATATTAATTATGATCTCTCGGATAAATCCAGTGATCTGACTGTTCACAGACAACTGATTCAGCTGGTAATGAGTAGTTTCCTTTGTTATAATAGAGTTAATTTCATTTTTAGTTATTATTTTTGGTGCTCCGCACTTGCTGATCCTTTTGTTGAAGAATCTATTCCTGATATGTAGGTAGGAGACTTGGATATATCTTAAAATTTTTGTCTCTAATCCCAGGATCCTAAAGCACACTTTTCCTCTCCTTGATCTTTTAGACATCTCTGACTAGAAGCTTCTCAAATTCAGCATGCCTTAAATGGAATTCATTTTTCCCCTTCCAACACACTCCAATAAACTTCTCTATTTCCTTAGATGGCACCACCATCTTTCTGGTCATCCAGACTTGAAACTTTGGCCGTATCCTTGATTCTTTCCCATCTTTCAAGTCCTGTAGAGTTGCTGCTACTCAGAACAGTAATGATGATAGCTAGTATTTATATAGCTCTTCACATACCTCAGAACAACCTTGGGGGATAGATACCATTATTGTTATTCCCTTTAAAATCTGTTGTCAAGCCTTATCAGTCTTACTTCTACTTCTCACACCACTTATTCTAAAGTTTCCTTTAACTAGTAGAACGTAAGCTCCTTAAGGGCAGGGACTGTTTTTTTGCTCAGTGCCTGGCACTTAATTAGGGCTTGTTCGTTCATTTGAAGATTCCCAGGTCTTAGAGACTCTATGTTAGCGAAGGCATTGATCATCTCTCAGTCTTAAGTCTCCCCCTCTCTCTCATCTCTTCCCTCCCTGATCCACTCTCCACCCTCCAAAGCTGCCAAAGTACGCTTTCTTTTTAAACCCTTTCTTCTATCTCAGGATCAGTTCTAAGACAGAAGAGCAATAAAGGCTAAGCAGTTGAGGTTAGTGACTTACCCAGGGTCACACAGAGTTAGGAAGTGTCTGAAATCAGATTAGGGCCTGAACTCTCTTGACTCCAGGCCTGGTGCCCTATCCATTGTATTACCTAGCTACTCTTCAAATTAATGTTTGTCAAAAATGGATCCGACCAAGTCACTCTTTCTGTCTCAAAAACTTCAGTGATTCCCCATCGCCTCGACGATGAAGGACAAAATCCTCAGCCTGGCATCTAAAATTCTACCCCCCTCCCCAGGCATTTTTTATTACTTCTCCCTGTCACACATTCTGTATTTCACTCGAACTGAGAATTCTGATGATTCTTTCCCATCCCCAAGCTCATGCTTTGTACAGGTGCTCATCCATAACTGCGACAGACTCTTCCTCACCCTCCCTGGTAAGGTCCCCAACCTCCTTCAAAGCTCAGGCACCACCATCTCCACTGAAGCGTTCTTCATTCCATCCCTTGTGTTAACACAATGTTTTGTATTTCATCTACTTGTGGTCATAATGAATCCCCTTTGATAGAATGTGTAAGCCCCTTGAGGACAGGGACAATTAAAAAATTGTATCCCTAGTGCCTAGCACAGTGCCTTACATCTAGTTGGTGCTTAATAAATGCTTATTAAGGCAGCGGCTGGGTTGCTCAGTGGTTTGAGATCCAACCCTAGTGATGGGAGGTCTCCAGTAAAATCTGACCTCAAACACTTCCTAGCTCTGTGACCCCCATTGCCTAGCCCTTACTTTTCTGCCTTGGAACCAAAATGCTGTATTAAATTTAAGATAGAATATAAGGGTTTTTTAAAACAAATATTTATTAAAAACTTCAACACTGCATAATCATAATGACCAAGCCTGTGTCCCCAAAAAAGATGAAAGAAAATTCACTTTGTTCCCTTTTTTCAAAAGGAGAGGAAGTATGATTTCAGACTTGGTTGATGTCTCAATTAGTTTTACTGAACGGCTCTTTTCTCTCCTTTTTTATTCTTTCTTACAAAAAGATGGTTCATTGAGGGAAAGACAGACGGGAAAGGAATCCATGTGGAAAATAAAGTGATAAAATAAAAATATCAATAAATACTTATTTTTAAAATAATTAGTTGATTTGATTTTGAACAAAGAAATTTCCCAGATTTTTTTTTGTCATGGCAAAGCAACTACTGTTGTTGTATGTAGGTCTTTTTATATTTTTAGGAGGATGTCAACAGTATAATCATAGGTTCACAGAATAAAGCAGCTAGGAGATACAATAGATAGAATGTTGCACTTGAAATCAGGAAGACACGATTTCAAATCCAACTTCAGATATTTAATAGCTGTGTGACTCTTGGCAAATCACTTTTTCTCTGCCTGCCTCAGTTTCCTCATCTGCAAAATGGGATCATAATAGCATCTACCTTCCTAGGTTGTGAGGATAAAATGAGATGATTTGTAAATCATTTTGCAAACCTTAAAGAATAATAATTATTATTATTAAGAGGCTTGATCAGCTTCCTTACTCATATGGTGCATTTCCTGGGTTATTTGCATTAATGCCTCCCCAGTCCTGAACAGAGTGTATCACACACAGTAGGTGCTTTACTTGCTCCATGTCCTAAGTTAAGTAAAGATCTTTTCAAGGCACTGTCTTATTCTGTGGTACTTTTTATCACCCCCATGTGATCAGCATTGCTGTTCTTCCTTATTTTTGGAAATGTTCAGGCATCATCCTAATTATAATCGTCACCATCCAATAAGGTAGGTCCCACTGAAAAGTAGAATACTCTATGAGATAGATGCTGGAGGAAATTCAGAGACGATAATGAATGCTGCTTTCAGCACCCTTTTCTTCAGTGGGAGAAATTATACATACTGAAATTGTCTTGTTATTAACAGCAGAACCTCTAGAGATAAGCATAGAAATTGTAAATGTTTAAATAGAAGAGGAATGATGCTGCCAGGATGACTTGTGGCTATTCTAGAGTTAGAGAAGTTTCTGTGAGCCTGTCATACAATATAAAATTAGAACTTGCCCCCCTCCTTCTGTTGTTCATGCTATTCCTTTGAAGAAGGACTAGTGATGCCTAGAATTGTGGGATTGGCAGGCAGGAGCATTCATAACAGTCAGGCAAGGCCAGGACCTTTGTCCACTGGGATAGCTCAGATCACATTGACTTCTCCCTCTATGCAAAAAATAAGTCTTGTCCACTCTATGGTGATGGAATCATAGAATCATAGATTTAAAGCAGAAAGAGAATTTAGAGGTCATCCAATCCAACCCCCTCATTCTGTAGTTCAGGAAACCAGAGCATAAACTGGTAAGTAAGTAAATGACCCAGGGTCAATCAGCTAGATATCTAAGAGAGGACTTGAACCCAAGTGTCCCTCAGTACAAATCCAGTGTCCTTTCCACCAATTTGTACTTCTTGTTGTTCAATCTCTGACTCTTTGTGACTCCATTTAGAGTTTTCTTGACAAAGATATTGAAATGGTTTGCCATTTCCTTCTCCAGCACATTTATACAGATGAGGAAACTGAGGCAAGCAAGGTTAAATGACTTGTCCAGGGTCACACAGCAAGAAATTGTCTAAGGCCGGATTTGAACTCACCAAGCCCAGTGCCCTATCCACTGTGCCACCTATCTGCCTCCATCTCCACCAAGCCATCCTTCCAAGAAAGTATTGGCAAGTATTCACTCTCTGTGCCTCTCAAAATCAAAGAAAACCCAAAAGCAAAGAGATTATGTGGGAAAAGAGGCATATAAACATTTTTAAGCACTTATTATGTGTTGGTTGCTGTGCTAAGTAATGAACATGTAAAGAAAGTAGGCTTCATCTTATTTGTTACTATCGATGTCCTCTTTACTTGCCACCCCTTTCCTCTTCTGTGGGCCATTTCAACTTTTAGATACCTGTTCTTGGGTATTAGGTAAAAGGATAAAAAACAATCATTTATCAAATGTGGCATCTCTTTTGGATCCTTGCTAAGAAGTAGCATGGTACTATGGAAAGAGTACTGGATGTAGCGGCAAAGAACCTAGGTCCAAATATTGTGTCTGATGCATATTTGGTCAACCAATAGATATATAGATAGATACATGATTGTTATCTAAATGGGTTAAGTAAAGAGATAAGTTGATGGATGTATAGGGTGGATAGATAGATAGATAGATAGATAGATAGATAGATAGATAGATAGATAGATAGATAGATAGATAGATGGATGGACGGATAGATGGATGGATAGAGAGAGAGATAGACAGATAGACGAATGGATGGATATATAGATGCATGGGTGGATGAATGGATGGGTGGATGGATGGATGGATGGATGGATGGATAGATATGAATAAGGAGAAAGATAGGTAGGTAGATGGATGGATGGATGGATGGATGGATGGGTGGATGGATGGATGGATGGATGGTAAAACATTTATTAAGCACTTACTATGTGCCAGGCACTGTATTAAGTGCTTGATCACGAATAAAAGCAAAAGGATAGTTCCTGCTTTCAGGTGATACATAGAAGGGAGCTGAAAAGCATGAGGAGAGGGTGGGACAAGGACTTAAGGGCAAAGTAGAAAAGCAGTCTTGGGAGTCATGGACTGCTCTGGGGTTGAATTGAACATAGCTGACTTTAGTGCTTCCTCAAATTGAGATTCTGGGGAGGAATTCACCATTTGGAGGAGATAGTAGGAAGGAAGCACTGCTATCATGAGAACACCTCTGGAGTAGAGGTGGAGCTTTGCCTGTTTAAGCTGAAGTAAGACATTTCACCCATTTGGGATGAAGTTGCTTTTTTTTCTGTAAAATGTGGGTTTTAAGCAATGTGGCCTCCAAGGTTCCTTCTACATCATTTCTATGATTCCAAGTTTCTTCACACACACACACCCAGCCTCAGTTTCCTGATCTATAACATGGTGTTGGCCTCTGAAGACCTTTTCAGTACTAGATTTTTGATGGAGTCACTTTAACCTCCCTGAGCCTCAATCTCACTAATTATAAAATGAGAGGATCATCTTAGATGGCCTTTAAAGACCTTCCTAGCTCCAAATCTAGGATCCAGCAATTCCTCCAACTATGAGAAGCAAAGTTTTAGGATTGCTTGGAATAGAGATTTGAATTCGATACCTTCTTCACTTAATTCGTGTACTTTCTTGCTAGCTTTCCCTCCTCCTTTCCGTTCTCCCAGCTTTGTTACTAATGCAGTTGTTCATGGTATTATACCATTTAATATTTTTGAAGGCACCCCAGAAACAAGGCAGGTATAGAGGGAATAACTAGGACAGAGGGCACAAAATGTGGAACTGACTAAATACTGGAAAAAAACACAATACTTGAAGGAACACTGTTTGGCCATTACTAACAGCACAAGGAGGGAAAAAGAGGAAGGGAGGTCACTAAGAAAAGAGAGAGATGTGCACCACATTGAGGAAAGAATGAGGTCATGGGCATATAAAACTGATGACAAGCAGGAGCAGCAACAACAGGACTAATAAGGAAGAGAAGTGAGGGAATGGTATAAAAATAAAATGAAAACTGCAAAGTCTACCTAAATGAACTTGATCTTTTTTAAATCCATTATTAACTTAAATCTTTAGAAAACATTTTCCCATTCATTTTAAACTCAGAACAACTTAAAGACTGTGGACCTTTCTTCATTTTTCTATGTTCTTTCCTCCTAAGGTAGGAATTTAAATTTAGAACTGGAAAGAGGTCCCTAATTTTACAGATGAGAAAGCAGAAGCCCACTGAGGTGAAGTGACTTGTCTAAGGTCACACAGAATATTTTCCATTTCCTTTCCTGAGATGTCAGTGGAAGACATCATGAAAATGCAGATTTAATCCATTATCGTAACCTCCTCTGGCCTCCCAACCCCAACAAGAATTGGCAGTGGGTCCCCTAACGTAATTACTCCTTGTCTTGGGGTTCAAGGAATAACCTTGAGGGCATTGTAGTTTCTAAATCTATATTGTTCAGGGGCCCCCTTCTAGTGTGTTGGCCTGCTATTGATTAACCAGTGGGTACCAGTTCACTTTTACTAAGAGATATTTACTGAGCTGCAAGGTAAAAATTCAAAAATAGCTTTCCAAAAGGGAGGATGTGGGAGAGTATACTCAAGTTCAGAGTGCCCCATCACAACCCGGGAGAAAATAGGTACAAGGAATCCCTGAGACCAAGGGGTACCTTTGGATACCCAGTCTGGTTCACCCTGGGAGTTCTTTTCTTCCCTCAAGGAATTTCCACCAAGTTCGCTTCTGGGCATCCCATCTCCAGTGGTCAAATTACTCCCCTACTCAGCAGGTGGGGAGTCAGCTCATAGGGCACTCTCCTGCTGGGCTGGGCCAAATGGGTCTCTTTTCACAGCTGACTCCTCTCAAACTCAGTTGCTGCTGCTTCTGTTTCCAGCAATGTCTGCTGTGGACTCCAATTGCTAAGAATGATCTATCTGATAGCTCCTCTGAGCTTTCAGAACTCTCAGAATCATAACCTAACCCATTCCATCCTGGCATATGATTCATCTAAGATCAGGAAAGAACAAACACCAAAGAAGCAAGTACTATGAACTCAGGTACACCTGATGGTTGGGTGGGAAGATACGTCAGCCATAGCTGTTACCCCACCTCCTACACACAGAGAGACTCACTCAGAAGCTACCAGGGAAAGAAAGGAAGAGACAGTCCACTTGGACCTTTCATATGCACTTTCATTCTAGTTCTTCTACCAAGTAGAGGACTTCAATATTCCACGACCCTCCCCTTAGTCACTCATGGTTAAATAGCTGGCTCCTCAGTTCCATATGTTGGATTGAAACCAGGCAGGGTGAAAAATCCTTGCATTCTCAAAATTGGGCTCTTGTTGTCCAGTCCCCCATATTATCAGTATTACACAGTGCTAGCCCAAATACTAAAACTTCCCTTTAAAAAAATACTCCATTTTTAGACCCTTTTTCTAAATACTCTCCGATTATACCAATGGGGCTTTTGTGGGATATGGCGGTGGCTCTGTACTATCTTGAGCACTTTAGGAGAAAGTCTTTGTTACCTTATATTTAATTACTTCAATAGTTACATGCATATATTCTCTCCAAAAATACAGATCATTACCCATCTACCCTTGACCCGTCCAATGCTCATCCATTTCCTATGGGATTTCCATCCAGTATCTTGGGGCCCTTGCTACTGGCAGCATGAGAACACCACTAGACCCATTGACTGCCCATTGGTTAGCCCTAAGTTTTGCCACATCACTAACCCTTCCTCTTTTTTAATCATATTCTTCATCCTATTGGGGAGGATCACAAAATGCCAAGCCCAGTTAGCCTAACCAAGGTTTCCCTTGTGTGAAAATTGTAGGCATTTGATAAATGTTTCTTGAATTTGGAGCCAGTTCCTCAAATTCCATGTTCATGGTGTTTTCCAGTATACCAAGACATCTATGCTCTCCATTCTCCAGGAAGTGATTCCTGAGTTGAAATGCTGACTTGTATGGAGGTGATTCATATTCTTTAGACAGGGCTGCTAGTCCTCCTACTTGATTTGCACCCATCCGTTAGACTATCATTACAGGGTTAAAGGGGTGGCCAGAGAAGAAGGCAGGAAGAGATTTTCCATCTGTCCCTCAGTTGAACAGTGCTTAGAATACATCTGAGCAGCTTGAATCTCTTAACAGAGACTTGTGGGAATAAATTTGTACCATAACTTTGACTTTTTTATTTACAATTATGTCAGCACAATGATAAACACTTAGAAATTTTTTTCAAAATAACATTTGGTGACTTAAACTGAAAATAAATAGAGCTCTGCTGAAGCCATTACACAAATCTGTGGGAAAGTCTTTGGTGCTCTAATGCCTATAAAAAGCACTTAAGCACACATTGGGGGTCTTTTGGTTTCCTTTTCCTTTGTGAGTTTCATATGAATAGATTTACTGCTTCGTACTCTGTCTTTTCATCTCAGGACATCATTAAAAAGTGGAAACCTTTGTGTAAATTTTTTAAATGCTAACTAATAAATCCTCTGAGGGAAGGGGGGAGAAACTGTTAATACTATTAATATCATTTTAAGTATATTAATGGTACCTCTTGTCTTTGACATTTTAATGATCTTCATCAGAAAAATATAATTTCTGACTTTTCTTCATGCTGATTCATCTGGTTTAATCATTTCTAACAATTTAGAATTGGGATTGTGGGTCCTAGATTTGAAAAAGGTCTTGAGACAAGTGTGAATTATGTATCATAATTTCAGAGAGATTTAGTGTTTTACCTAGAGATATTTGGAGTTTTTTTTAAAGGTGATACAGAGGATAGAGTGCCAAGCCTGAACCTAGGAAGACTTGTCTTCCTGAGTTCAAATCTGGCCTCAGATATGTATTAGCTATGTGGCCCTGAGCAAGTCACTTAGACCTATTTGCCTCATTTCCTCATCTGTAAAATGAACTGACAAAGAAAATGGCAAACCACTCCAGTATCTTTGCCAAAAAAAACACTCAAATGGGTTCATGAAGAGATAGATATGACTGAAAAAGTACTGAACAACAACAAATATTGTTTCCCACATTTTGTGGGCAGGTAGGCAGGGCAATGGATAGAATACTGTACCTGGAATCAGGAAGACTCATCTTCTTGAGTTCAAATCTGGCCTCAGACTCTTTACTAACTTTAATCTTGGGTTCCTCATCTGTAAAATAATCTGGAGAAGAGAATGACAAACCACTCCAGTGCCTTTGCCAAGAAACCCCAAATGGGGTCACAAAGAGTTGGACACAAGTAAAAATGACTGAACAACAAAAGCAAAATCATCTATCAGAGTTTATACTACATTTCTAATCATGAAACTTGTAATTTTTTGTGCAGAATAACTAAATGGATTTCTTGAAAACAGTGAATGTTTTTAAAACAGTAAAAAAAAAAAAGTGAAGCTAAAGTCCAAATAGAATGTTTCAAAAGAAATTACTTTATTTTACTTAACCTTAGAATGGTTGGCCTTAACTTAAAATTGGTATTACCTTAGAAGAATTTTAGTTTGATAAATAAGAAATTTAAATCTTTGTAAAGAAGGGATCAAACATTAGGTCAATTTTAGTAAATATATCATGCAAAGCTAAAATGTATATAAGTAATATATTTCTATCCTTATTATTATTTATCCTTATAAACACATATCCTTATGATTCCCATTCAGTAGTCACCAAAGATCTATTCTATTTTTTCTAATATTCTCTTAGCTGCACAATTTTTTTCTTATTTCTTGTTCTATTTGATTTTTCTGTTTTTGAAAGGATCACATTAAACTCTCCCATAATTATTGTTTTATTTTCTAGATCATTCTGTAGTGCCATTACCTGTTCTTTTAAATATTGAAATTTAAAAATTTGAAATATTGAAATTAAATATTGAAAATTAAATATGAAACTATATTCCATATAGTGCACATATATTTGGTTTATGTTTCCTCTGAGATTCTATAACACTTAATTATACTACCCACTATAATAGAGTATTTTGGGGAATGGGAAGAGATGGGATTAGATGAGATTAAGATGAGATCAAGTATATATTTTGGAACAGTAACAGGTTTTACACTGTGAGTACCAGGGTAGACTTGCCCAGGCCAAAGCCTGGTCTAGGGTTCAGTCACAGAATAGGCAAAAGTCACTGGAAGTTGTAATTTTATTATTAAAAGAGCTTGGAAAGGAAAAGGGAATTCCTATCACTCATTTCTAGCTAATGATCCCAGAAATTACGCCTTTGTGAGAAGGGTCTTCATAGAGTTTAGTTGACTACTCTTATCTCCCTCTCCTCTCTCACCTGAAATCCCCAACCCTAAAGTCTGGCTATCCTGCACTAACCCAAACCTCTTTTGATGATCAATTGAGGTATTGGTCTGCGGCAGATTAGACAGGAACCCAAGGGAAAGATCCAAGTCCATATGGACTCAGATCTCACACTCACTGACAGCTGTTTCAGACTAGCTTCAGATTCAAAAATATTCTTATTAGGGAAACACAGGTCTCAACAGCAAGGACAGGTACAGGAACTCCACCAGGTATTTGGCAGCAAAAATCCTTCCAGATGTTTACAGTTAGCAAATGCCCAGAAAGACCCACAGCTCCTGAGTTCTCAGCTCAACCTTCCTGTCCACATTCCAGAATCTTTTTCTGCTGTTCTCCTGCTTCTGTGTTCTGCAAACCTAAACTTATCTCTTCCTTATAACACCACTTAGCATGTAAAATAGAGTACGGTTTTTACTGTCGACTAATTTTCACTGGTATTTGCCTTTTCTCCAAAATAAAGCGTAAATCCTTTTGTGCCGTAGACCTCCATTTTCCCACAATGATGGTAACGATCATCAGTGGCATTGGTCAAATAGCATTTAGACCTACTCTTGATATCATCATCTAAAATGAAAGTGAGTGATATTTGAGAAGGAATATGACATTAGCCAAAGCAGAAATATTAGGTTTTTATTCCTAAAGCAAGTAACAGAGGTTTGGGAGGCTATTTTAGTAGCTCTAAGTGATAAAAATGAAAAACTAAAATATAAATAGGTACATTCATTACAAGTTCTGAAAAAAAAAGGGCAAGTTCAGAAGAATTTAGGAAGAAAGAAATAACTAGATCTAGCAAATACTTTAACATGGGAGTCCATTTTCAAGAGGATTGTGTTGTCTCTAAAAGAGATAAGGAAAATGAGAGGTGGTGAGGACTCAGGGAAAATTGAGATCTGATTAAATCAAGTTGTATTTCATATAGCAGTGAGTTATACATTTGGTGATAACTGTTAGGTGGAATCGGAATAAAGGAGGTAACTGTGTGAAAACACACAAGTCAGGAGAAAGAAAGATTTAAAAATCATTTCAATGGTAATTTGAAATCATAGCATCATGAGTGGTCACCCAGGTATTCAGACATTGAATAAAGATTAGAAGTTCAAGGTCAGTGTTGTAAGATATTAACTGTTAACAAAAGTGAAACAGGGAAACCAAAGGGGAAAAAAGGTGGGGCACAAGGAAGGGAATATGTGAGGAATCAAGCAACCAAATAAGGAAGTTTTCAGAGGAGAAAGGAGTTTTGCTGATAATGCTGATTTTAATTCCTCCCTTTCATAAATTCACTGTTTGGTGCCATGTTTTTTTTCAACTTCAAAATGGCTCATGGAAAACTTTGAAAAATATTTGTATTTGTATCACATTCCTCCTAGAAGAGTGCAGTTTCTGTCTCCACTCAAGTGTTTGGATCAGATAATCTAGAGCTCTTTTCACCAGCTCATTTAATACTAGGTGGATTTTTTAAAATGATCCTATGATTTCTTCACTATTTGAGGCTCCTTACTCTTCCAGTGTTGTACTTCCTCTGCAATTTAGAGTTCTAGAGGGTTGCCCAGGGCGCTGAGAGATCAAGTAACTTACCACATGCTATACAACCAGTCTGTGTCAGAAATGGGGCTTGATCCAATCCTTCCTGACAGGAAGGCAAGCTCTGTCATATTGACTCTTGCCTCTCATTGTGAGGATTAGTATTTTGCTAACTAAATACTTCAGTGGAGGTCTGATCTCATTCTTTATCCGAAGGAAATTGGCAAAACAAACATAAGATTGGAATAATCAGTGTTGGAGGGGCTGTGGAAAGATAGCCACACAACTACTGCTGGTAGAACACTGATTGAGTCAAACTGTTCTTGAAAGCTATTTAGAACTAGCCATTTTTCAACTAAAATGAACTGAACACATCCTACCTGGATTATGCTAGGTACTGGAATTATTTACTTAATAAAGGGAATAAATTACCTATACCCTTTGATCTAGAGATTTGTGCCCCAAGAAGGTGAAAGACAGAAAGAAAAATTTTATATATACTTAATCTCACTTTTTGAAATGTCAGAAAACTGAAAACAAAATAGATTACCATTGATGAGGGGGTGGCTAAACAAAATGTGGAACATAAATGTAATGGATTATTACCATAAGAAATGATGAATATACAGAATTCAGAGAAGCATAAGAAAACTTACATGAACTGATACAGAGCAGAACCAGGATCATAGATACAACTACAACAATAAAAATTAGAATTTTTTTTTTTAAAAACAGAACTGAAGGTTTTGTAGTTAAAATGGATAAGTTTGCTCCCTAAGAAGAAATGAGAAAATGTTCTTTTCTTTGCAACAGTAGGAAACTGTGAGTGTAAAACATGAAATATGCTATAAAACTCAGTTGATGCAATGATTAGTTTTGACGTTTTGATCTTTTTATCTTCATTTTTTTCTTACAAAGAATAACTGGTTGAGTAGGGGATTGGGAAAGGATATATTCAGAAATAACTGTAGCACCTCCTCTTTGCTTATTTCCTCATCTCCCACTCCAATAGGCATACTAAGTCTCTTCAGCATCCATGTCCACTTCCAATTCCCCTTAAGAATTTCATTCCATTTTCTTAGAGTCCTTCCTTAAGATCTCTTGACATTATGAGGATGTCTCTAGTAAATATTTGTGTTACATAGAAGTCATTCAGTATGCTGCAATTAATTCTAAAAACTGCATATTACTTGAGTGCTACACAACTTTAGCTTTGTGGGTGAGTTATAATAAAATAAAGACATTCATAGATCGACTTTCCCTTCAAAATATTCAGACATTGTATCAACCTCTCCTGCTCTCAGATCTTTGAAATCTCTTCTTCCAAAGTCTAGAGGGCATGTGAGGCTTTGCATGGTTCTCCTCTTCTACAATATCATAAACTCTGTGATGGAATGGCTACTTGTCCCCAGGGTTCCTGGTTTTTCTGCTATAGAAATTGACTCATCTTTGTTGGTCAGAATAGAGTCTAGGATTTCAATTCTCAGAGGATCAACACTATGTCAACAACAGGATAATTAATTTTTTTTAACCTCAGAAACTCTGCCCTCGTATGCTACAGCTGCTTTTGGGATTTGAAATCTTTCATTAAAAAAAAAAGCAGGCTGGACAATAATAATAAAAACAGTAGGCTATTGGGAGCATTTTAACTCACAGAAGGGAGAGTTTGAGCCCCAAATCAGATATCCTCTGGTCAAATGGGGCAACTGAGGACATGTTGGAGAAGACAAGGAGGGTAGATTGGCAAACAAGGATAAAGCAGTGGTTTTCAATCAGTGATACAACCAGAGGAAACCCCGAAACTTTGAATGGGATGATGTTCCTCCCATGACAGGAGGAAGGGGCTCAGTAGGTCTGCCAAAGACTCTCTCTAGGGAAGGGAGATGCTAGAGATTTGTTAGAAGGGCAGGATGAGTATAGCATGAACTGGAAGTTTCCAGCATAGAATATTCTAGTAATAGAGGATTTCCGATAAACTATGGAGGTCTGGGAATGCCAGAAGAGTGTGTCTAGAGCAGAGGCAGCCAATTGTATATAAGCCTTGCTCGTCTTAGGAAGGCCCTAAAAAACAGGGTTTTCAGACTACCACCCACTCAGCAAATAACTACTATGCCATGGTGAGGTTGTGGTTTGTACTGATAGTGGGAGTACTCATGTCGGTATAAAATTATATATCCTTAAAGTATTAAAGTACTCCTGATTACTTTGAACCACATTAACCAGTATGTAGAATCTGCTTGAGCAAGACCCCCAGATAGAAATTTGGGGTTTGTTGCAATAGATGGAATTTGTTGTCCTAAGATATTTCAGGGGTTGAAATGCAAAGAATTTTATATATCGAAGGTGTAATTATCCAAAACATCCTGTTTCATGACATTCCTGATCTGAAGCCTCATTAAGGTCTAAAGATGATGCTAGACTCTTAAAAGCCCTATCAATGGAGCTCATTTCCCACAATTCCTACCTAGTTGGAAAGCCCATAGTGAGGACTGTATGACATCTAAGGAGTAGTCTAGCCAGCCAGATACTCAAGGGTAAGTATATAACTAAAAAAAGAAGAATGGTGCCAGGCTTTTTTTTTTTAGCCATTGCATGTGCCTTTCAATATGTTACAGATTACAATGCAATATTTTAATATTTTATTTCTTAATGACGCCTTCATTTCATTAGTGTGACCAAAACACTTTGTAACCCCTCCGCGAATCTTAGCTCTCCCCTTGATGCTTATTTGACATTGTGCAGGGGACTTCATCTTTCTGAGCTTCAGTTACTCATCCATCAAAAAAATATGTTGGGGCAGCTGGGTGGCTCAGTGGATTGAGAGCCAGGCCTAGAGACGGGAGGTCCTAGGTTCAAATCTGGCCTCAGCCACTTCCTAGCTGTGTGACCCCGGGCAAGTTACTTGACCCCCATTGCCTAGCCCTTACCACTCTTCTGCCTGGGAGCCAATACACAGTAATGATTCCAAGATAGAAGGTAAGGATTTAAAAAAAAAATGTAACAAGGCTCAATGAAATGAAATTAGAGGTCACTTCTTAGTCCATTACTTAATTCATTTCAATATTTAATCTAATCATTTTGAGTTCTAAGGTAATCCAGAAGTATTTTTCTATACTTAATAATTATAAAATTTTAATATATCTCCCAGTCTACTACATTCAAAGCCTCCAGCCCCATTCATTAAGTATTTCACAAATTTCATAAATCAGAGAAACTTCCTTTCTCTCATTTAGTAGTTTCTTTTCTTGCACTGTCTCTCTGTCCTCCCTGTCTCTTACACATATATTTTATGTTTATTATATACTAATATATATATTATATTATGTAACATATAGCATATACATGTACACTGCTTTAATTTCTTCATATATAAAATGAACTGGAGAAGGAAATGGCAAACCACTCCAATATCTCTTTCAAGAAAACCCCTAATGGGGTCACAAGGGGTCAGACCCAACTGAAATGACTGAACAATAAATACATAAATACATACACATTAAATCCCTTAAAATCTTAAGATGAAATGAATATTACCAAATGTGCAACATATTAACAGTGAAATAAATTATCAGTGGCATAGATTATTCTTTACAGTATTTTCATTGTAAGAAAGATCAAAGCCGAAGCCAAGCCAACCCTTCACTACAGGTGACTTCTCTTGCCTTCTGAGAACACAGATTCATACCAGTGAGGTCATTGAGGATGCAAAATAAAATCTCTTCCCAAGAATCCTTGGCATCCACTTCACAAGATGAGAATCAAGAAAGAAGATGCCTCCATGGTCTTCCTCTTGGTCTTCTTCAGCTTGTCTAGTCATGGTAGGAAGGCAGCCTCTTCAGGTTTTCTCAAGCCATCACTCTGGATAGTATTTCCAAAATGACAGTTGAAGTCAGCATGTCTATAACATTCCATTTGTCTCTTAAAGACACAAGTACAATTAACAGGAATATCTAAGGGAAAAATAGGTAGTCACTGGAAAGTCACTGGATTAGATGACCTTCTAGCTCCAAATCTATGATGCTCTGAACCTAGAACCTGATAGATGGTTTTTAGAATTTCCATGACCAAAACATTCCCCCTCCTATGGGCAGCCTGGCAATGATAAGCCTTACCAAGCTTATCTAGTCTGATCATCAGATAACAGACATGGAATCTGTCACTGAGCCTCTGCTCAGGCTTGGTCAGAACTGCCAGAGCTTGTGATCTTCTGAATGAAAAAGCATCAGAGCCCTTAATAAAGGGAATGTTTTAATATTAGACTTAAAACTCTGCCAACAAAGGTTAGCAAGGATTCAACGCTGAGAACTCTACGAGGAGGAGATGCTGACTTTTATAGAGGACATTTCCACAGTTTACATATTATAAAACTTATTCTCTTTAACAGGCTTTTTAAAAGTTTATAATTAAGACATTTAAATTTCATATCCTTCTATAATGGAATTCATAGCAAGTCCCATGTTTCATTTAGGAATTTACCACATTTTGAACTCTATGGATTTGGGGAAAAGCTACTGGTTTTCATTTTGCTTTTATAAGCATTCTTACATTCATTGAAATGGCATTTTAGATCACTTGAAAATTTCAGCATCCTTCAAATGGAGAAAATAATGTTTACCTCCTAGATCTGGGGTAATAGAGACCTTCTTCATCAGTGCCTCTCCTCCATAAAACCATTCCTCTTAATATACTATAGGCATGTTCTTGACAAAATAAAATTTAAAAAAAAATTTAAATATATACTATAGGTACTGGTAATTCAAATTTCAACCCCAAACTTGGGTTCAGCCTGTTCACTCCTTGGGAAAAAAAGGACTTTAGGAGCACAAATCTCAAGCTGGAAGAGACTTCTTTTTATGGATGACCAATCGGAGGCACCGGGAGGTTAATTATTTACCCAAAGTAACCTAGGTATCTAACAGACATCACAAATGGAATTTGAATCCAGGGTCCTTAATTCTAGAACCAGGACTCTTTAAATTCCAACTAGGTAGTCAATATAGATATGTATGCATCCAAGTAATTGCTATCTTCCAGTTGTGGCCTACTCTTCATGACCCTGCTGCCTTGGCATACTGGATACTGGAGTAGTTTGCCATTTACTTCTCCAGTGGATTATGAAGTTAAATGACTTGCCCAAAGTCACACAGCTGGGAAGTGTCTGGGGCAGGATATTTGAACTTGGGTCTTTCTGACTCCAGGCCCAGCATTCTATCCACTGAGCCCTCTCACTGACTATCAAAGTATGGAACATAATTTCTGTTTCTCCTTTGTTTTCTCAAGAGCTCACTTCCTCCATTTGTGAAATGAGATGATTGGACTACATCCATCTTTGGCCTTTTGAGCTCCTGTCTCATTTTGTGTCCTCATGGACACTGGATGAAATAGGCTTAATACCCTAGAAATATATGTAAATCTGTAAAGTCTATAAAAGGGAAAGGAAAGGAAAAGGGAGTAATTCTTTGCCTTTCTGCTGAATACTCCTCCCATCTTCTCTTGTTGGTCGTCTGGTACTAAACAGGGTCTCAGCCTCAGAAATGTTAAATACCTTCCAGTGATTGAGCAGTTATCCCTAAATGCCACTTCTTTTGTGTCTTCAAAAGAGGGAAGATATTTGTGGTTGAATCTGACTTCTCTCCTCCCCTGAAGAGTTTTACAAGTCAGGGTTTGGACACCTCTTGAGAATTCTTCATATTTAACACCCTTTTACAGTTCCTAGCAGATCTCTGATGGCTAGGTGATTCCTCTCTATCCTTTTTTTATTAGGCACAGTTCAGCAGTAAGCCTAGAGTCAAGAAGACCTGAATTAAATTTGGCCTTGGACACTTACTAGCTGTATGACCTTGAACAAGTCACTTGATCTCTGCCTTCATTTAATTGTCTGTAAAATGGGAGTAATCATAGCACTTACCATTCAAGGTTGTTGTGAGGATCAAATATGATGTTAATTGTAAAGTAATTAGCACAGCCCCTGGCACATAGTAAGAGCTATATAAATGTTAGTTATTCTTATTAGTTTTTATTAGTGGCACAATATTGGTAGAGGTATGGGAGTGTCCTACCTATTAAATACTCTCTTGATTGTCCCAACTATTTTATTTATTCTCACTTTTTGACTATGCAACTCTGGCTTAGTCACTTAATTTGAGTGTTCTTAATTATGTTCAGAGACCCCAAGTTAAATAAAACACAAAAATAGGGTAGAGAAGACATGACTAGAAAGAGAGAAAGCGATATGTGAGACCAGCGTTGGTGGAAGAGAGTTTCCTCCTCAGAAAACTCTTTGTACCAATAAAGCCACAACTCCAGGCCCAATCCCTGTCCTTAGTCTACTCTTTATTTTGGTTCAATAGAGCAGTGTGGCCAGTTGTTGGGGTTCAGGAGTCCTTGGTTCAAATCTTAGCTCTGATACCCACTAGCTAGGTGACATTAGACAAGTCACAACCTCTCTGTGGGTCAAGCACCTCCCTCAGACTTCTCTGCTAAGTCACAGTTGCTAGGAGTTCCCATACAAGGAATTCCCACACTGATGTAATCACTGATTCCTCCCTCATGCATAGGGCCTCTTAGCTGGTTCAAAACATTCTTATTAGTTTTTATTAGTGGCACAATATTGGTAGAGGTATGGGAGTGTCCTACCTATTAAATACTCTCTTGATTGTCCCAACTATTTTATTTAGAGGTCTGATTCTTTTAAAATTCAGCGATATAAGCTCTCTCTCCAACCCATACAACAAATTGATTAGTATGCCTGCTCTGCACTGACGATACACAAAAAATGAAACATCGCTTGGCCTCAGGGAACTTACCTTCTAGTGGGGAATATAATATGAGTGTTGTTGTTCAGGATGTTCAGAATGGCCAACACTTCGTGACCTCATAGACCATAGCATGCCAGGCTCTTCTGCCCTTCACTCTCTCTCAAAGTCTGTCCGAGTTCCTATTTTCTATCCGTCTCTGACATTTTCTATCCATCTCAACCTCTGCCTTCCCCTTTTCCTTTTGCCTTCAATCTTTCCCAACATCAGGGTCTTTTCCAATATATCCTCTCTTCTCCTTCTGTAGCCAAAGTGTTTATGTTTCAGCTTCAGTATTTGAATTAAGTTCAAATATTGATTGATTTGATCTCCTTGTTGTCCAAGGGACTCTCCAAAATATTCTCCAGCATACAAAGTAAGAAAGAAGGGCCTCAAGAGGGAAAGTGCTGATAACTAAGTGGGAATAAGGAGTAGAAAAATTCTTAAAGGAGATGACCCAGGGAATATGTCTTGAAGGAAGCCAGGTATTCCAGGTAATCTGAGATATAAGGGACCACTTTGCAAAGACTCAGAAGGGACTAATTGGAATGTGGCATATAGGGAACCTGCAGAAGTCCAGTTATATGTCCAAAAGTTGGAAATATGCCTTGGATGTAGAGAAACAATATGAAATGAGACTGGAAAGGTAGGTGGGAGCCAACTTGTGGAGAGGCAGCTCAAAACACCAGGATGAGGAAGATTTATTTGTTTTTAATCCTAAAAGCAATAGGGAACCATTAAAGGTTTTTGAGCAGGACTGGTTGACAAGATTATATTTTGAGTTTTAAATCTGACAGGTTTTAAGAAGTTTAGAGGACTGATAAGAGAAAGTAAGAAGATGAGAATAGACCAATTTAGTACATAATGAAGAGAGGGGTGATGAGGACCTCAACTAAGGTAGAGACAGAATGACTAGAAAGGCAGGAAGGGATTTAAGATATAGGTGGTACAGTGGAAAGAACCCTGACCCTGCAGTCAGGGGCCTGGGTTCCATTCCCACCTCTGATACTTGCTGCCTGTGTGACTTTGGCAAGACATTTGAACCTCCCTCAGCCCAAATTTACTCATCTGTAAAATGAGAGAATTAGAGCAGATGATAGCTGAGATCCCTTCCCCCTTCTATACCTGGAATCTATTGTTCTATGATGCCCATATGTTGTGGAGGTAGGATGGATAGCACCTGGCCATTGATGAAATGTAAAAGTTAGAAGAAACTCCATAATCTCAACTCCCTCTGTCCTTAGAGAAGTCATTTTTGTGATGACATAATCATAGATACTATGTGTAATATTTTGACAATAATAATTGATACCAAACTTGATATTTCAAGATTTTTTTCCTTTTTTTTTTAATGAAGTGAAGCTAAGATAGATAGAAACATGGGAAGAAATGTATGGAGACCAGCCCTGGCAGAGAGTTTCCTCCTCAGGAAGCTCCCTGTACCAATAAAGCCACAATTCCAGTCCTTATCCCTGTCCTTAGTCTACTCTTTATTTTGTTTAAATAGAGAAGGGTGGCCAATTGTTGGAGTGCAGAAGTCTTCTGAGTTCATGTCAATACATACTTTGCATCTACTTGATATTGGGATATTTTTATCTTTCAACAATGATAGTGTCATTTAGGATAGGGCAAGGGAGACAAGGGGACATCTGTATTACAGTATGAAAAATATTAAATTCTAGAATAATGCTCTTTATTATTAACATTATATCATATTAACAATGTTTTAAGGTTTACGAAGTTCTCACTTGAATCTGTCATCTTATTTGATTTATATATTATGCAAAATATATTCTGCATACTAGCTACAAGTAGTGAGTGATCTTTCTACTTTCTATAAAACTTCAAAGTAGTTTGACATTCTAAAATTCCAGATCACTTGTTAAAGGATATTTTATTTGGGAAAAGTATTTAATGTTTATGATTCGTGTTGACTTATGAGTTAACTGTAATGATCTTGGTCTTGTGTGCCACTTAGAAAGGGTTAATCCTAAACTCATGAGTGATATAATCACTAAGGAATCCAGAGGCAGCCTGCAACGGGAGGACATTGCTCCAACATGTGCCATGACCGCCCATGTGAAAGCTTGCCATAATTGCCAGTGGCAAGGCAAAATTGGAAGCAAATAAAAGTGTTGACATTAGAAATGCAGCAAGGGGCTCCAGGCTTCAAGATTGGCTTTTCATAAAGTAGACACATCCAATGGTATACCCTAAAGCATTTCAAGTATTATAGTTGCTAGAAGAGAGTGGGAAAATGTAAGTTTCTTGAGGGTAGACACTATAGACTCTTCTTGAATTGAATTAAATATTAACAAAATCCCAAATCCCTTAATCCAGGATTCAAGAGGAAGTTGATAGCAAGTCTGTTTCTTTATTCATGATACAGGAATGATGATACTTGTCCTGCTTACTTCAGAGGGCCATTATGATAAAAGAACTTCAGAATAAATCTTAAAGCATTGTAAAAAAAAATATTATAGCTACTAACTGGACTCTCATCTCAGTGTCTTCTCCATCCTTAGTTACTGACCAGTAATTTGCCATTAGGATGTTTGAAAAGAAATGCAATAGGAATTGAAATGAAATTCTTAGGAGAGCAGCCTACAATTATTCATTTGCCCCTAGTGAAACAATTCAGAAAGATTAAGTGGGTGATAATGAATTCCTGGGTCCTAGATGGAATCCTTTCTAACTTTTCAGATGAATGGTTTCTGAAATATTTTCACTCACTGAATAATTCCCAAGACCATTTAATGATGTCCATTATAGTAATTAATATTACATATTGTCCCTATTATAAATCACCTTGTTACCAGAAGCCAGTTTTAATTTATTACAACTTAAACTCACCACTTAAGTTTCTAACCCAAAATAGATCTCCATCGTCACTGTCAAATATTGCATTATCATAGTTGACTAAACAGAAATTACCATTTCATTCCATCACATTAGTAAAAAGCCCAGTGAAATAGCTGAAGCAATTTAGGTAAAGAATTATGCCCTTAATGTTATATCAGCCAAAAAAAAAAAAAACCTTTCATGCAGTGAGGTTTTTCATTCCAAGATTTGATTCATGTGCCAAAGACCAAATGGCATGAAAATCCTGTAATTCCTTAATAAACAACTGATTAAAGTCCTATAAACTGTCATGAGTAATATTTCCATTACTCTCACTGTCTGAAGGGAGGCCTAAGCAATGGATTCCAAACCCCATAAAATAAAGATGGCGGTAATGAAAAAAGCATCCAAAGGAGATCTGAGAATCCTTTTCCAGTAACAATTCTTCCACTAATGAACTGTGTGACCTTGAGCAATTCAAATTGTTTTCCCTAGGCCTCAGTTTCCTCATATGTAAAATGAGAGGGAGTCAAACTCAGTATTAACTTTGGTCCAAAGTAACTTGGTAGTGCCACGCAAACCTTTTTTTCCAAAAAAGAGAAAGAGATTTAATTTCATATGATTTTATTTCAGTGCCTTTTGGTCCTTAAACTTGAATACAATAAAGCAAATTTTCTTTTTAGGGCACTAGACAGGGAAGTGGGAGAGAAACAACCTCAAACAAACAAAAGAACTTGCTGATAGCAGTGACATTTTAGAAAAACTGCATGTCTGATAATCCTTCATTAACTGTAAGAAGGTTTATTTTCAAAGCTCTTATTTCTGCATGCCCTATTATCTCCACTGCCTGGCACTGTGAACTGGTAGCAGGAAGTCAGAAGTTATAAATATAGGGCTCTCTTATAGTTTCTTCAGATATTGAGGGAATGGTGGCAGGTAAAATTTGCAGGGGTGAAAGGTGTTTAGCAGGCAGGTTTTTCTTTTGTGTAACCTTTGAATAAATACAATTAAGATTGCCAGGAATGCTGGTTAGAAGTTCTTCTGTGAATCTGAATAGGCTATCTTGGTAACTAGCCCATGATTCTGAATTCAGAGACTTCTAGAATTTAAGAGCTGGAAAAGACTGTAAAAGCTATTTATCTAACCCAACCTCCTCATTTTACAAATATATTCAGTCTTAAAAGCCATGTTTTAGGGACATTGAGAAGCTGGCTCACATCCAGAGATGAGTATCCTAGATGGTCAAACCCTGGAGACTATCACAAGAGTAAATAAACATTGGTTAGGCACTTATTATGGGCCAGGTACTGTGTAAAGCCCTAAGGATACAGATATGAGAAAGAAAAACAGTCTGACCTCAAGAAGCTTACAATCTATTGTGTGTCTCTAACCCCCAAAAAGAGGAATTTGTTCAAGGAAGTTAGCCTGAAGAAGACCAAAGTATGGGACATTCTAGCTGTAGGACTGCTGAAGTTGGAGCTGTATTTTTTTCCTTGCTTGGCTTCAGAGGATACCAAAAGAAGCAATGTCAATCAGTCAGTAAATGTTGATTAAGTGCCTACTTTGTGCCAGGCATCATGTTTAGTTCTGGGGATGCAAAAAAGAGGCAAAAGACAGTCCCTTCCCTCAAGGAGCTTACCAACTTATACAGGAGACAATATGCAAACAAATACATCTAAAACTGGCTGCCTACAGTTTAAATAGAAGATAAGTAACAGACAGGGAACACTAAAACTTAGAGGAGTTGGGGTAGGTTTACAGCAAAAGGTGGGATTTTTTTTAAGTTGGTATTTAACAGAAGCCAGGAAAGTCAACAGGAAGAATTAAGAAGGGAGAACGTTCCAAGCATGGAGGAATAGCCAGAGAAAAATGCCCAGATCCAAGAAATGGAACATCTTGACCTTGGAAGAGCCAAATTACAGAGGGGCTGGTTTTAACATGACATAAATGAAAGTCGTCCAATGGAGCTGTCCAAAAGTAGAATTGGCTACCTTAGCAGTTATGTCAGGTGGAGGCTGTATTTCCTTGATATATTACAAGGGGTTCTCAAACATGAATTGGACCAGAAGATCACAGTTTTCACCTTCAAGCTCTGAGATGATAGGAAACTTTCTTAGGGAGGAAAAACAACCTCACCAAAGGTTCCACACTAATGGACAGATCTGGGAATAGAAGTTAGAGTTCTGGACCTAGTCCCAACACAAGACCTCTTTCTACTGTACCAAAAGGCATCGATATATTATGTCAACAGACACATTCTCTGAATCTGTGAGTGTAAAATGCACATGAATATGTAACTTCTGAAATGTCCAGATGTATTTAGCAATTAAGATATAATTTAGTTCTTTTTTGATGCTACATTATTATGTAATTGTATTATTTTTCTTGAATTCCCAAAGTCAAGAGGCCCTTTCTTAGTACAGCAGAAAGAAAACTGGATTAGGAATCAGGAGTCCTAAATTTAAATGGAAGAGCCCTCCCTTTTACAATGTGTTTGGCCTTAGAAAAACCCCTTAAGCTTTCTCGGGCCTCAGTTTCCTGATCTACAAAATAAGGGAGTTGGACTCAATGGCCTCTTGGGTCCTTTCATTTCTAAACCTATGATGCTGAAATCTTTTTATTTCATTGGAATCAGGAGCAAATAAAATTAGGCTAAACGATACAACTCTATGGGTTTTCACATGTCTGGAAGTATTTTCAGTCATATTCTCTTTTGTATTTTTCTAAACCCTTTTCCTCTGCTGTCTTAAAATCAATACTTAGTATTGGTTCCATGGCAGAAAAGCAGTAAGGACTAGGTGTTTATGATTAAGTAACTTGTCCAGGGTCAAATAGCCAGGAAGTGTCTGAGGGCAGATTTGAACCCTAATAGCTGCCCTTGATCATATTCTCATCCCTTCTCATCTTGCACCAGATTCTTATTTCTGTGACTGTAGAGAAGTTATTTAATCTGTTTCTTAATACGTGAAACACGGATGATATTTATTATGATGATAATGATGATAATTTTTATCATATGGGGATATGATGAACATTTTAGTTTGACATTTATCTAGTCTTTGTTTAGGAGATGACCTTTGACATTTTTTCCAGCTTCTAACTTGAACTTCTATTGCCTTGAACATCAAATCCATCCCCCTGACTTCAGCATCCACCACCATGTCAGTTACTCTCAGAGCTCTATCTCTAGCCTGATCTTCTCTTTGAAGCTCTAGTCTGGCACTTATCACTGCCTGCCGTACATAATTGATGTTTCCCTGGTACCTGAAACTCAGTATGTTCACAACAAAACCCACCAGCATGGTTCAGTATAAGGAACTCAGGCTATGGAGGCAGGAGGCCCTGAGTTCAAATCCCACCACTGACATTCAGTACCTATATGACCTTGGGCAAGACAACACTCCCCAGACCTCGATTTCTTCTTCTATGAAATGAAAGAGATTACACTCATGTATACCTACCACAAAGGATTGCTGTAAAGATCAAATGAAATAATGTATGTAAAGGACTTTAAAAAGCTTGAAGTGATAGAGAGCTAGTGTGTTCTTAGTACTTTAAGGAGAGCACTTGACATATGCTATCTAATTGGGTCATAATAATAGCCAGCATTTATAGACCACTTTGAAATACTTTATAATATTATCTCATTTGATCCTCACAACAGCTTGGGGAGGTTGGTGTGATGATTATGCCCATATAAAGAGGGAGAAACTGAAGCACAGAAACCAATTGACTTGCCCAGGATCACACAGCTAGTAAGTGAATGAGGTGATGCTTGAAATCTTGTCTTCCTGATTCCCTGCTAGGTGGCACAGTGAATAGAGCCCTGGGTTTGGAACCAGGTAGATTCATCTTCCTGAATTCAAACCCAGCCTCAGACACTTACTAGCTGTGTGACCCTGGCTGAGTCATTTAACCCTGTTTGCCTCAGTTTCCTCATCTGTAAAATGAGCTGGAGAAGGCAATGACAAACCACTCTCATATTTTTGCCAAGAAAACCCCAAATGGGCTCGTCAACAGTCAGGTGTGACTGAAACAACAAGACAACAAATCCCCAACTCCCAAGTCCCCACAGCCTCTACTGTACCATCCGATTAATTGTCCTATGTAAATTATTATTAAATTGTAGACACCTTGGTAATAGGGACTATGTCTTATCCATGATCTTATATAGTTCAGTGCCTTGCACTGAACTATATAAACTATATAAACTATATAAATAAAATAACCATTCCACAAATTCCTTTCCCTTCTCCAACTCTTCCTCCTCAGCTTCCAAGATAATATTCCTAAAGTACACAACTGAATGTGTCACCTCTCTTCTCGAAAATCTTCCTTGGCACTACAATAAAATACAAGCTCTGCAGTCTGACCTTTAAGGACCTCAAAAATCAATAAATCAATGAGCATTTACTAAGTGTCTTCTGTGTGGCACTAGGGGATCCAAAGGGAAATGCCAAGCCTAAATTCAAGGAGCTCCCTTTCCATCAGGAGAGATAATATGGACATATAAAGCTATGTTCAAAGCAGTTACTTGGAGAAAAAGATACATGCAGAAGGTCACATCTGAACTGAGGCATGAAGAAAACTGGATTCTAAGTGAGATGCTTTCCAGGTGTGGGCAAATGGACTATATACACAGTGTCTTGAAGGGAACGATGTAGAAAAAGACAGGAAAGGTAGTCTAGAACCTGGTTGTAAAGCACCTTAAATGCTTTACAACAGAAAAATTTCTATTTAATCCTCAAAGAAATAGGGTAGTCATTGGAGTTTATGGTGGGTGAAAAGGGAAGGTGTTGACATGTAGAGGGTTGATTGATGTAGGGAGAGACTTTAGCAGGGAGAGCATCAAAAGGCTGTTGCAGAAGTAGACAAAAGGTCTACATTAGGGTAATGACTGTACAAATGGAGAGAAGGGGTCAGATATAAAAGATGGCGTGTGTGTAGAAATGACGAGATTTGGCTCCGTGGAGTAAAGAATTGAGAATGACACTGATGTTGAGAGCCTAGGTGATGCCCTCCACAGAAACAAGGAAGTTTTCAAAAGGATTGGGTTTGGCAGAAAACATATTGAGTTCTGTTTTGGACATGTTGGGTTTGAGAATATACACTCGACAATTGGTCACATGAGACTGGAGCTCAGGAGAAAGCCCAGCCCTGGATGGAGAGATGTCAGAACCGTATTGTATTAGAAATCAGCAAATCCATGGGGGCTGATGAGGTCAAATATGAGAATATAAAACTGGACATTCTGCCTCCTGCCTCCACATGCAATCAGATAGATGGCCAACGTCCATGCCAGAAACTCCCTCCCTTCTCAGAATCCCTTTGTTGTTGAGTCATTTGAATCATGTCTGACTCTTCATGACCTCATTTGGGGTTTTGTTGGCAAAGATACTGGAATGGTTTGCCATTTCCTTCTCTGGCGTATTTTGTAAATGAGGAAACAGAGGCACACAAGATTAAGTGATTTACCCAGAGGTAAGTATCTGAGGCCAGATTTTTGAACTCAGGAAAATGTCCAGCACTCTAGCCACGGAACCACCTAGCACCCGAGCTGCATCTTAAAGGAAGAAGGAAATTCTTCTACAAGGCAGCGGCACATTCCTAGCTTGGGGAGTGACCACTTCAAAGGTGCAATGATGGGAAATGGAGTGTTGTGAGTAGGGACCCCAGAGTAGAGGAGGGAGAATAATGTTCATTTGAGGCTGGAAAGATAGACTGGGGTTAGGTTCAGGGCTTGCCATGAGCACTTAAGAGGAGTTAATGTTCTCTTTAAGAGGACGACCTTTCTTGCCTTAAGAGTGAATCATCATTGTGGATTTTCAACCAGTCAAGCTTTTTTGACCTCTCTAAGAAACTGGATGTCTAACAAAACCACCGTAGGAGAGAGAGAGCCTTCAAAGGCTTGTTGAGTTCTTCAGAATCATTCACAGTTTATGCAAAGGCTTCCTGCAATATCTTTTCTCAAGTCCAAATCTGAGGATGTGAGGATGGCAGAGGGAAGCGTAGCTGCCAATTCACTGCAGACTGCTGGGCAGGGCAGTTTATTTTCTCCAGAAGCTCTGATAGCTACAAGTGGTGAGCCCCGTTTCAAAGCATCAGAGGAAGCAAGGATGCCAAGCGCTTGGCTTAATAGGACCAAAGGACTCTTCCCTCCCTCACCAGTCCAAAGATCATTATTTAAAGGAGGAAGAAAATGGCTTTGCATTGATCCCAGTGAGGCAGTTTTTAACTTGCGTTGGGTCAGTTTCTTACCTTGATTCTCTTTGGGTCAAGACCCAGTGAGTGGATTCTAGATCACTTCTTCACATCATTTCACATAGGTTGACCCAGACATAATACTCTTGGGTTATAATTCCTATGACAGAAGGAAAGTCTCTTGCTCCATCAATATTCTTTGCATGTAGAAATAGTGATCATAATTGGACATTAATAATCAACTCCAGTCTCTGGGTTACTCTCAAAGTGAAATATAATACCACAAAAGTGATTTTCTTACCTTGAAAAAAAAGAGCCACCTAGAGACTAGCAGAAGGAAGACAGAACCTCCAAAGCTGTTTTCTCTTCTATTCAAAATTCACACTTGGAACGAACTCAACAACCATTTATTAAGTCATCACAATTATTTTATTTTTTTGTTTATTTGTTTTAGATATTTTACTTTGGTGCAATACTGTCAATCACACACTGTATTCAGAATCACCAGTGACATTCCACTCTTGCCGGTCACTAAAGATGATTTTTCTGGGAGTTTGAGAGTTAGCAATTGTTTCAAGAAATAAAAGAATTAAGTAACTGACCTAGAGACGGGAGGTCCTAGGTTCAAATTTGACCTCAGACACTTCCCAGTTGTGTGACCCTGGGCAAGTCACTTGACCCCCATTGCCTAGCCCTTACCACTCTTCTGCCAAACAGTATTGACTCCAAGATGGAAGGTAAGGGTTTAAAAAAAAAAAGAATTAAGTAACTGAATAATATTTAATAATTATGATAAATCATTTATGGTTGTGTTATTATATACTATACAGTTATAATAATATTTAATAATATTGTGATATATAATACCATGGTCATCAAATTAATATTGAATAATTATAAATAATATTATAGAATTATATTCTATACAATTATAACAATATCTAATAACATCAATTATATTATGATTAACAATAGTATGGTTATATAATATTTAAAAATTTTCTTGACGTTATTGCCATGCTCAGACTCATTGAAAAATCACTATCAATGCCCTACCTAAGCAGAAAGAGCTCAGTGTTCCTGGTGTATCACAGCACAGTATATGACTAACAGTATTACACCCAAATGAAGTATTTTAAAAAGAACCCCCCCAAAAAATAATGATTATTTTTGTTAAATATTGTTATTATTTGATTATTCCTATAATTTTAGTTATTTAATTTAGAAATGTTTCATTTAATCATTTTAAAATTTAAGTATTTTACATTTAATTTTATAAAATACAATTTAAATATTTAATAATCATAAACTAATTAAATAATAAGAATTAAATGCTATAGAAAGTAAGGCAACCATGGCAGAGCAGAGAGAACTGCTCTTAAACTCAAGAAAAAATGGGTTTCCTCATTCCTCTCAGACCCATATCAACTGTATAACCCTGGACAAATCAGCCTCTCCGTGTCCCAGGTTCAGCTCTTTAAGTATGCAAAGCCAGCATCTATATATTGGCAGGGGCAGCTTCCTTACTCGGAGATCCTTATGCCTATGAAATCACTGGTTTCATCCCGAGAGTGGCATGGAACACTGTGCTAAATGCTGGGGAACTTCCAAAATGTCAGTGAGACCCAGATCCAGCCTTCCAGGAGGAAGACATCCTAGAACATATCCATCAATTAAGACTGGAGGATCAGGAGGGAAAGATTATGACTGCGTGGGGCAGGAGGGACTTGAGGTCAAAGAAAGCTTCATGGACCAGTGGATATTTCCATTGAGTTAGTTTTTTTAAACCCTTACCCTCTGCCTTGGAATCAATCCTGTGTATTGGTTCCAAGGCAGAGGAGTGGTAAGGGCTAGGCAATGGGGGTCAAGTGACTTGCCTAGGGTCACACAGCTGGGAAGTGTCTGAGGCCAGATTTGAACTCAGGACCTCCCCTCTCTAAGCCTGGCTCTCAATCCACTGAGCCACCCAGCTGTCCCCAAGAAGATAAGTCTTCCTGCTTCAAGAGTAGCACTCTATCCACTGTATCACCTAGCTGTCCTCCGTTGAGTTTTAAGATGAGCTTCTAGACATATGAAACAAAGTGGCAGAAGACTTGAAGGCAAGGGAACACAGCAGCTGTTGGAAACGTTTTTTATTCTTTTTCTAACTTTGATTTTGGGACTTGACCCAAAGATTCCACTTTGATTTCTGTAATAGTCTTAATAGTGAGGCAAAATAGGAAAGTAGACATACCCCTGACTCTACAACTAGAGGACCTGGGTTCAGATCTCACCTCTGTTGTTGTTACTATATAAGTACCCTTTTTAGCCAAATCACTTCCCCTACTTGAGCCTGTTTCCTCATCTGCAAAAAGAACCTGTTGATGGGCAGCGAGGCAGGACAGTGGAAGAACACCAAGCCTAGAGACAGGAGGTCCTAGATTAAAATCTGCCCTCCTACACATCCTAGTTGTATGACCCTAGGTAAGTCACTTAACTCCATATGTCTAGGCCTTACCTCTCTTCTGTGGTAGAATCAATAGTAGCATCAATTCTAAGACAGAAGGTAAAAGTGTTTGGGTTTGTTTTTTTAATGAAGCAGTTGGACTACCTCTGAGATCTCTTCCAGTGCCAAATCTGTGATTCTATGATCCTTTGAGAAATGCATTGGACTTGGAAATCCATATACCAGTTGGGCAATTTATTTCACCTTTTCTCATGTAATTTCCCCTCTCTGTAAAGGAGAGATAACAGTGCACGTCTTTCTGCTTCCCAAGTGTATCAGAGATTCACAGAATCTTGATGGCTGCAAAGTGATGCCACAAATAGAGCACCAGGTCTGGAGTCAGAAAGAACTGAATTCAAAGATGATGAGCTGTGGGATCCTGAACAAGTCACTCACCCCACTTTGCCTCAGTTTCCTCATATATAAAATGGTCTGGAGAAGGCAATGGCAAACCACTCTAATATCCTTGCCAAGAAAACCACAAATGGGATCATAAAGGGTCTGATGCATCTAAAACAACTGAAAAACAATATGGAACCTTAGTGTTTGGAGGGAGCCAGAAATGACCCAATGTGACTCTTGCCTCAAGCATAAATAAGCCCTTTTCACTGTAGCCTTAGAAAGCAGCTCACTAAGTGCCCTCTTGAAGAGCACCTCCCCTCCTGCCCACCGTCCACTGATCCATTGCCAGCCAATTTTATTTTAGGACACCTTTAAGCCAAACATTAGCTTTCCCTGTAGCTTCACCCACTAATCTGGTTCAGCCCTCTAAAACTAAGCAGAATAAGGCTAATCCCTCTTTTGCGTGACTCAGTTTAGCTTATCAAACTTGAAAGGTTTCCCGATTTCATCCATGGTGGACACTTTCTCCAACAACACAGATCACAACCCCTTTGTGCCTTGAGCAGACCATCTTCTTATGTTGCTGTGGGCCAAAATAACTTATCACCTGGTGTCCAACTTGGTCTGTAGAGAGGTGCGGGCTTCCAACTTTTAAGTGCTTTTTTTCCTTGGTATTCAATAGGTATACCTTTGGGGGAAAAAATAATTTAGTTAATTAGTGTTGCTGGAAGACTGGTGTTTCTTAATGTCGTAAGGTAAAGAGAATGGTTTCGGATGCTACATCCTTGGCAAAATCTCTTCCTCGGGTCCAAATAAGCCACTCAGTTGAATGATGGATAAAAAGATCTGGAATACTCCATTCTTGACACCCTCCTATTTTCTTGGTGGGCTTACGTGGTGTGAAGGAGGGAGGAAATCATTTTTGTGCACCTTGTTTTGCTTTGAAATAAATTCTTCAGATGTTGTCTTTTTAAAGATAAAAATTGTGAGTCCATAAGTATGGCGCCAGGGGCATGAGAGAAGGGTTGGTGGAAAGTTAAAATTGATTATTTTAATTCCTTCATGGTGGGAATTGGAGAGAGGATGTTTCTTAGAAATGTAGAGAACCAAAAAGACATCAGTCAAATACACATGGGCCTTAAACATATTGCAGAAAAACAGGAGGCTAAAGTGGTTTGAGATTTTTAAGGTTTAATGTATTTCCTTTCGGACCACTTAAACTGGAGTAGCTGTGCTATGTAAGAACAGAAAGAAATGGAATGTTTTTTAAGAAAGCCATGTTTCGAGTAAGCATTTGGAGAAAAGATAAATACAAGGACTTTCGCTCCTACTGTGAGTAAACTATTTTCTAGGAATGAACCACTCATGCATTTGAAGTTAATCAAGGTCCTAAGATTCTAGTTAATAACTTATTTAAAACTGCATTGTTAGAGGTTTAGCAGTCCTTGATTCATTTAACGTAACAACCAGTGTGTTTCATTTGAGACATAATATACTGAAGAGCCGGGTTCATGGGGTGAAATTTAAATTTTCCAAAAGGAAATACTTTAACTTTAACCATTGTTGATTTCTGTTAAGTCCAACTAAAATTCCATCTTTTAAAGGAAGTTTTCCCAAACCTTCTTACTTCTGGTGCCTTCTCTCTCTTCAATATTTTCTATTTATCTTCTCTATAGCTTGTTGTGTATGTTGTCTCTCTCATTAGATTAGAAGTTCCTTGAGGACAGGGGCTCTGTTGCTTCTTTTAGTAGCACAATGCCTGGCATATTTGTTGTTGTTCATTCCTTTGATATTCGTGTCTGACTCTTCATCATCCCATTTGAGGTTTTCTTGGCAAAGATACTGGAATGGTTTGCCATTTCCTTTTCCAGATCATTTTACAGATGAAGAAACTGAGGCAAACATGGTTAAGTGACTTGCCCTGGGTCGCACAATCAGGGTCTGAGGCTAGGTATGAACTAAAGATGTCTTCCTGACTTTAGACCCAGAACTTTCCACTGTGCCTAGCTTCTCAATATAATAAGTACTTAGTAAATGTTGATTAATATGCATTTTATGCCATTTGTTCCATACTCATCACCTATAAGGTTAGCCCTGCAGGTATCATTATTCCCATTTTACAGAATGGGAACCTGAGGCTCAGAGAGAGAAATTTTTAATTTTTCTTTTCTAATTTCACACAACTAATAAATATCAGAAGTTTTCCAGCTTCCTTTTCACAATTCTGCCTCTTTACTAAAATCGATTGCCTGAGTTTGGTGCTTAGAGATCATGGGTCTTAAGTTTGAAAAGTTTTACCTGTCTGTTAAATTGAGTATATTTTGCAGCCATAGTTTCAAAGTTGTAATGGTTTCAAAGGAGACAAAACAGATTCTGGAATTAAAACACTAATTGATCCAATTCTCTCCCTTTTCTCTCCCAACTAAAAATTTCATTTTTGTTTGTGGATGAAGCAGGGAGAGGAGTCAAGAAAGAAAAACTAAAATGAGATATTTTCTTTTCTAAACCATCTTCCATCTACTATCCTTGTGACTTTATTCAAACATTCCCCATGGCTGGAATACACTCTCTCCCTTCTTCTACCATACAGAATCCCTTGTTTCCTTTAAGGCTCTACTCAAGCGTCCCAGGTACCTCATGGCTGCATCCCACTCACCATTAGTGGGAACTACAAACAATAGGCAAAGATGAAATCTGAACTCTATAGTGTTACTTTTGTAAACTCCTTAATCATTAACATCTCCAATTTTTCTTTCTCTTCTTCTAGGTATACTGAACAAAGAGAGCTGGGGCCATTACAGAAGGAAAAGAAAAAATGACCTATTTATGATGAAATGAGTCCAAGCAAGAGAGTATACTTTACGCCACAGAGAAAAAGGTATGATCCAAAGTGTACAACTTTTCATATTAGTTTATTTATGGTTTTATTTGGAGGGGTTCATTTTATGTGAAGCTGTTCTTACAACAATGACCAATATGGAACCCAGATCAAATTGCTTGCCATCTCTGGGATGGGGGAAGAAGGGGAGGTAAGGAGACAATTCGGATCTTATATTTTGGAAAACATATGTGGAAAAATATTACACGTAATTGGGAAAATAAAATATCTTTGAATTAAAAAAAAAAGAGTATCATGGTTCCCTTGCTCAAACTGAGCAATTAGCAAGGGTTCTTGAAGCTTCTGTTGGGCAGATGGGTCATGATTGTTGGCCACAAACTCTATACAACCTAAAGTTATCATCTCTGGTTTCTTATAGACATCTATGAGACTGAGATGAAGTATAATTAGGGTGTATGTTTCTGATTAGTCTAATCTGGCTGCCGCTGTCATGTTTCAGCACAACCCCTTCTCCTCTCTTATTTAGACTGTGGCATCAGAGTTTGGCTTTTAATTTCAGGTTAAAGCTAAAAAGCCCAGCAAGTTCAAAATAGAGTTTGCTATTGGAGGAAGTGGGCAGCCTGGGGCTTTTGCTTTCTTTAGGGGAAACTATTGGAAATTCTTTTCCTAGGGATTTGAAGAATGTGACATGGGATGCATTTTACCCAAGGAAACATAAATGTCTATAACCAGCCCCCCCCCTTTTTTTTAATGCTGTTTGGTTGAGTTTGGTTGGGTTTTTTTTGGTCTGTCACGATCAAACTCAAAAGCACTCAAATTGTTTTTGTGCTTCCTTTTTGCAATGTCATCCCCATGTGATAAGATGACGCTACTGTTCAGCCATTAGGCTTTTATGTGTTCTTATAGTGATGTTGATTTTGTGGATGTGTTTGCTAACACCGGCTGATATGACCAATGTGGACATTTGGTTCATCTTGACGATAAATGTTTGTAACCAGGGGTTTGTTTTTCTTTCTTTAAAGAAAGGGAGAGGAACGTGAGCAACAGATGATAGATTTTTGGTGATTGAAAAAGATAAGGATTTTTTTTTAATGACAACTAGGCTGAAGTAGACATGCTTGTTATGACCGTGAAAAGTAGACACGTAGAATGGGAAGAGATGTCTTAGCGCAAGAAACACTTGGTTTCAAGTTCTTCCTCTGACAAGTACTGGCTATGTGACTCTCCTTTAACCTCCCCATGCTCTAGGCAACTCTCTAAGAAAGGTGTTCTTGTCCTGGAGTCCATGAGCTTCTCCTTTTAATATTTTGATAACTACACGGCAATAGAATTGCTTTCCTTTGTCATTCTCTGCATTCTCAGGAGAGGGGTCCATCGACCCCATCAGATTGCCAGAGAAGTCCATGATCCAACCAAGTATAAACTTCAGAGAAGAAACTGAACTGTGTTGGTCAAAAGGCGTTTTCTCTGCTGAGACTGTCTATACCAGTCTCTGTTTAGGTCAGCCTACCCGCTATCTGTGATCACGAAACCTGACTGTTTATGGAATTGATTAACGAGCTTCGTCAACTCAGTGCTCTAAACAACTGTGCCAGCCTAAAGTACTCCAGAGAGCTACCAGAGAAATGGCTGCTGTCCCAGATGGTCCAGCCTAGCTGTTTGTGCTCCTCCCCCTCAGATATTCCTAGGAGCTTATGGGCTGTCTTGTCCCTTGCCCCTTATTAGCTACACTGATACTATCCTTCTCTGTGTTCATATCAGTCATTCATTCAGTGAACAAGCATTGATTAAGAATCTCTTCTGTGGGAGAAATCAGTGGCTAGAGAGCCAGGCCTAGAGAGGGGAGGTCCTGGGTTCAAACTTGGCCTCAGACACTTCCTAGCTGTGTTAACTCCAGTTGCCCATCCCTTACCACTCTTGTGCCTTAGCACTAATACTTAGTATCAATTCTAAGACAGAAGGTAAGGGGTTTACAAAAAAAAAATCTACTCTGCTCCAGGCACTGTGCTAAGGGATGGAGCTAAAAAGAAACTCAGAAATGGGATGCCTGCCCTCAAGGATCTCACATTCCAGTGGGGGAGACTATGTACAAATACAAATTTTCATCCAAGATATGTATGGTACAAATGGAAGAGAATCTCAGAGGCAAAGCACTAGCTGGTGAAAGGATGAAAGAGAATCAAGAAAGGCTTCCTGCAGGAGGCAGAATCTAAGTTGAGTCTTAAAGGAAAGCAGGAATGCCAAGAGGCAGATGGAAGAGAGCATCTCAGACCCAAACTTCCAGCTGAGGTGCAAAGGCACAGAATTGGGGGATAGTGTCCTGTGTGTGGAAGAGCAAGCAGCCCAGGATAGATGAATCAGAGAATATGGCGAGGGAAAATAAGTGATAAGAAGGGACCAGGTTGTGAAAGGCTTTAACATCAAACATGAGAATCAAACTTAGAAGTAATAGGAAGCTCCTGGAATTTGAATATGGGTATGCTGATGGGAACAGACCTGTATTTTAGGAAAATTACTGGCAAGGGAATGGAAGGGAGAGATCGTTGTCTCTCCAACACCTAGCACAGAGCCTAGAACAATGTAAGCATTTAATAACTATTTCCTGAATTGAGAAGAAGACGAAAGAGATGAGCCATCCTCTATATTTAGGGTTTCTTCATCCAACAAATATCAAACACTGCCATCTGTAGAGCAATAGCTTAGGCCCAAAATATGTAATTTTATCTGATAAAATTTAGATAGGACATAGTCCTTGCTGTCATGGAGCTTATGGTTTAGTAGGAGAATGGGACAGGCACAAAGACAACTAAAATAGACATTTTTGTAGTGAATACTTCACAAAATTCCCCCCAAAAAAGTGCTTTGAGAAACCTAAGGAAGGTCATTACCAACTGGGTGCCCAGGGAAGACGTCAATGTACAAAGTGAGACTCCATCAATTATCTCACCTGACTTCAATGTAATTTCCTTTCTTGGGTAAGAACACTTCTCAGATGAATCGGTCAATCAGAACGGAGTGTGAACAGGGCCTATACACCTTCTTGAATTAATCAAAGTTATTGTTTGTTCTACCCTACCAAATTTGTACAAAAAGGAAGAGCTGTCTCAGAACCAGTTAGAAATTCTGAGCATCTAAAAGCAGAGTGGAAGGAGATGGGCGGAAGGGCAATTAGAGAAAGGAAAAGAGGAGGTAGGCCTGGGCTCTGGCAGAGAAGAGAGATATTGAGAAGGGTTATTGACTATAGCTATCTAGTAAGAGAAAACTCAAGATGACTCCATTGCACCCCTCTACTCAAGTATTAAGGGAAGTCCTGAGAAAAGATCTTGTCTTGCCCCAACGTCCTTTCCTGATATCTTTCTATATTATATGATCATATAGCTAATATGTATATATAAAACAACTAGGTGACATAGTGGATAAAGTTCCACACTAGCTGTGCCACTGGGCAAGTCACTTAACCCTTTTTGCCTCAGTTCCCTCATCTGTAAAATGAGCTGGAAAAGGAAATGGCCAACTGCTCCAGTATCTTTGCCAAGAAAACCTCAAATGGGGCCAGAAGGAGACAGACATGACTGAAAAACACCTGAAGAAGAACAACAAAACATTTATGCCACTTAAAGGTGTGCAAAGTGCTTTTGATTATATATGCTCTCTGTTGATTCTCACAACCACCCTGGGAAGTAAGTGTTATTATTTTAGTCCTCTCCATTTTATAGATGAGGAAACTGTGGTTGAAAGAGATTAAGTGACCTCCCCAGAATCAGAACCACACAGATCTAAATGTCCAAGGCAGGATTTAAACTCAGCTCTCCCCAACTCTAAGTCCTACTGGACGCCTCCAGTTGTTATCTTATCCGTTGTGCTACCTCATTCTTCTAGAACGTGTCGAGAAGGTGGAGTTGGGGTTTGATATTTATGAACCTCCCCCACTCATGGATGGACTTAGGATCAGGAAGTCCAAAATACGCCATTATTGGCCAATGGTCAAAATCCCAATTTGTTTAGTCAGTGACACAAAAGACATGTGTGGCTTTTGCATTTTATATATTTGCATCTTAAACCAATATGATGGGCAGTTTTGTTCTGTTGTTGTTTGTTTTTTAACTCGGAGAAAGTGATAGAAATGATCCGATCTGTTGAACGGGCAAGAAGCCAAGGCCCTCCATTAGGCATGTGTGACAAGTCTGATGTTAAATGCTTTGGGGTTGTTTATGGCAAATTATGTGAGAGGCCACATTTTGCATTTTTTCCTTTAAAAAACAGTGCAGTTAACAAAAGAAATATGTGCAAATAATCTGGTCAGTCAGCATTTGGAATATCAAAAAGTGATACCCTCTTATTAATAGAAACCTTGAGAACAGGATGTTTTTGCATAGCAACGAAACAACTTGCCTCTTTCAATTTACATTAACGTAACTTGAGAATTGCAGAAGTCACTTTCTGGCAAGTGATAAAGAGCTACTGAGTTACCTAAAATAAGAATATTAATTATCAGGATGCCTTTAGTTGACTAATAATTCAACTAAAGTAGTTTGGCTTTTTTTTAACTGTGCTGTGATTTCAAATGTACAATTGGTATCTTATTCAACGGATAGACAAGTGGTAGGAGGGAGGGAGGGAGAGAATCTGGAACTCAAATTTAAAGAGAAAAGGATGCTTAAAAAATAAATGAATAGAGACGGGAGGTCCTAGGTTCAAAATCTAGCCTCAGACCCTTCACAGCTGTGTGACCCTGGGCAAGTCACTTAACCTTCATTGCCTAAACCTTACCACTCTCCTGTCTTGGAGCCAATACACAGTATTGACTCCAAGATGGAAGGTGAGGGTTAAAAAAATAAAAATAAATAAATGAATAAATGAGAGTCCAAAAACCAAAAGACATCAAGGAAAAAAAAAAACTATGGGAGTTGTTGGGTTTTCTTTTTTTTCTTTCTTTAAAAAAACAAACAAACAACCCTTTACTTTGTCTTAGACTCAGTATTGATTATAAGGCAAAAAGGGCAGTAAGGCCTAGGGAATTGGGGTTAAGTAATTTGCCCAGGATTACACAGCTAGGAAGTGTCTGAGGTCAAATTTGAACCCAGCACCTTCTGTCTTTGGGTCTCTCTCTCTACCAAACCACCTAGCTGCCCCCCATATTATGGAAGTTTTGAACTGTGTTTCTCTATATAATTTTTAAACCATCTGGTTGGAAAAAAATACAGAGAGAGAGAGAGAGAGAAAGAGAGGGGGGGAAAGAGAGAGAGAAAGAGAGAGGGAGAGAGACAGAGAGAGAGAGAGAGAGAGAGAGAGAGAGAGAGAGAGAGAGAGAGAGAGAGAGAGAGAGGGAGAGAGAGAGAGAGAGAGAGAGAGAGAGAGAGAGAGAGAGAGAGAGAGAGAGAGAGAGAGAGAGAGAGAGAGAGAGAGAAGGAGAGAGAGAGAAGGAGAGATGAGGAGAGAGGGAGAGAGAGAGACAGACAGAGAGGGAGGGAGGGAGGGAAGGAGAGAGAGAGAGAGAGAGAGAGAGAGAGGAGAGAGAGAGAGAGAGAGAGAGAGAGAGAGAGAGAGAGAGGGAGAGAGGGAGGGAGAGAGGGAGAGAGGTGAGAGGGAGAGAGAGGGGAAATAACCTGTATATCAAATATGTTTCCCTCCAGGTTCTGAAGGTTCATCAAGAATTCCTTTGTCAATGAAGGGGAAAACTGCCTGGGATATTGACAAGCAGAGGTTGTAATACTCTTCACCATGCGCAAAGGGGTGCCAAAGGACCCAGAGATAGCAGACCTGTTCTATAAGGAAGATCCTGAAGACATTTTGTTGGTTTACATGAAATTGGACATGGAAGCTTTGGAGCAGTTTACTTTGTGAGTACCTTTGTAAAGATCCAGTTCATTTGATTCTCCAAAGTACCCGTAGTCTATCTCTACACCTTTACTAGGGTCTTCTTTGAGGATATTCTTTTGAAACTCAGCTTTTGTTTTTAATAGACACAACATTCCACCCAGTAATGGAGCATTTTTTAAAGTGTCTTCTTTGTGCCCGGCACTGTGCAAAGAGCTGGGGGAATACAAATTCAAAGGATAAAATCACCCCTGCCCTCAAGGAATTTACATTCTAATGGGAGAAAAAACAAGGACTTTTAAAAATACATACAGCACAAATATAAGGTGAACAAATATAAACATATACAAAGTAGTTAACTCTTGTTGTTGTTCAGTTGTTTAGTCATGTCCAGCTCTTAGATCCCATTTGAGGTTTTCTTGGCAAGGATACTGGAATGGTTTGCCATTTCTTTTTGCAGTGGATTAAGAGAAATCAAGGTTAAGTGACCTGCCCAGGGTCACACAGCAAATCATGTCTGGGGCAGATTTGAACTCCAGTCTTCCTGATGCCGGCCCAGCTCTAACCACTGAGAAACCTAGTGAACTCTGCGTAGGCTTTTTCTACTTTCACAATATCTCTGGTGTGCATCCTCTTCTCTCTACTCACATTCCAGCCACCCTAGAACAGGCCTTCATCATCACTCATTACTGTATTAATTTTCCGATTACTATCCCTGCTAAGTCTCTCCCCAGTTCAACCCATCTACTCCTTGGCTGCCCAGTTGATTATCCAGAGCTCAGCCAGCTTAGAGCACGTCACCCCTCTGGTCAATAAACTCCAACAGCTCCCTATTTCCGTAAGGGCATGTAAATATAAACTTATCAGTGTCAAGCACAAATGTCCTCTGCCGTTGAAAGATCTTTACCGCCGGACCCCTTCCCACCTTCTTAACCCTGTTAGTCCCCTCCTCACATGTTATGGTCCAGCTACACTGGTTCACTCCACTCAGAACAACACCCTCAGGTCATTTTCAGGCCTTCCTCAAGGCATCCACTGCCAAGCTCATAGTCTTCCTCTCTCCCTCAGTCTCCGCCCGCACACTCGGAGACTTCGGCATCGTCCGTCCCCACATCCTGGTGTCTTCTCAAAGGCCCGGCTTTCCCGTGGACCACCTTCCATGGCGGAGGCCTTCATCCCATCTCAGCCACACACAGGCATGGCAGGGTCCTTGATCTCCTTCTCAGCCACAGGGCCCTCACTCCCGTGATCTAGGACAGTGAGATCATTCCCTATGACTAAGCCTCCTTGGCTTTCCATTTCTCTCCCTGAACCCTTCCTAGACCCAAGCTCTGCCCACGCTGAAATCTCCAGCCATCCCAGCCCTCCCAGACTTCTCTGACGTCCCCTCCCTGCCTTTAAGATCAGGACCCCATAATTAACAATTCATTTTCAAGTCAGCCTCTACATTGACTCCCGTGGGATTCCACAGAATGGAACTGAAGGGCACACATTTTCTATCCATGTAAAACAATTAACCTGCCATAGAATTTGTCCTTAATCCCAGCAAGCCATTTTACTGCCATATTCAATTGGCTACAAGAAAGATTTAAGTGACCTCTTTGTAGGAAGAAGGTAGGAAGAAGCCGGAGCTACTCAAGCCCTAGGACTAGACAAACCACTCCAAGCAGGCCAACCACTAAGTGGGGCATCTTCCTGTATGTGGGACAGATGATTGCAGTGACTGCGAGGAAAAGGCATGACCAAGCAGCCTGGTAAGAAGAGATCTGAAACGAAGTGAGGGCTGCCTGGGCCACCCAACGGGCAGTGCAGTCCGTCGTTAATCACAGTTGTAGGGAAGTCTGGCCACTAGCGTATTCTTAGACGGTGTATTATTTTGACAGCAACATGTAAATGAACTGACTGTGCCCTTGGGAGGCATCTTCCCAGCTATGAACTTGAACTTGGCCAAGTATGGGCCCCTCTCAGACCGATCCAACTCGGCCCTTTAGACCACAGTGCTATAATCACTGTCCCCCTAGACCAAAGTGTGGGCACGCCTGGAAGCCAAAGAACTGGCTCACGAAGATCGACTGGAGTAAATCTTCCTCTATAGGAATTGTTTAGCTTAGGGATAGCTACAGGGAATAGAGCATCAAGCCTGGAATCAAGGGGTTTGGGGTTCAAATCTGACCCCAGACACCGCCCAGCTGGGTGACCCTGGGCAAGGCACTTAACTTTGATCACCTACCCTTGCCCTTTTGTCTTAGAGTTGTTACTAAGACAGAAAGAAGAGTTTTTTTAAAAAAGAGAAGAAAAAGAGGAATTCCTTAAAAATGAAATTCTCCAGGTGGTTGCCCCATTTGTAGATGACATCATGCTAGTTACATGCAGCCCCAAAATACTACCTAGCCTTCTTACTGATATCTAGGATGCCTCTATTAGAATACATCTGCTCCTCGAGGGCAGGGAATATTTTCTCTTGTGTTTTGATCTCCTTAAGATATAAGCCTAGTAGTGGTACTACTAGGTCAAAGACATTTTAGTAATTATGTGGGCAAAATTCTGAACTGCTTTCTAGAGTAGCTAGGTCAATCCAGAGCTTCATCAACGTCCTACTGTGCCTCTTTTCCTTTTTTGCTAACTTTACTAAATGTATGAGTATAAGGTAGGACCTTATAGTGGCTTTAATTTGAGTTTCTTTTTTTTTCTCTTTAAATTTTTTTTTGGTCATTTCCAAACATTATTCATTGGAAACAAAAATCATTTTCTTTTCTTCCCTACCCCCTCCCACCACCTCTCCCATAGCCCACGCCCAATTTCACTGGGTATCACATGAGTTTCTATAATTATTAATGATTTGGAGCATATTTTCATGTGATATGATTTCATATGATTTATTGACAGCTCAAATCAATCAGTAAATTTATTAACAGATTTCATGTGATTTATCAATAGTTGAGAAATATTAATATCCTTTGAGTATTTGTTATTGGGGAAATGATTGTTGTTTTTTATGAATTTGAATCAATTCCTTAAAATATCTTGGATATCAGACCTTTATCAGAGAAGTTTAATGTAAATTTTTCCCAGTTAATATTTTCATTTCTCATCTTAGCTGTAATGAATTTGTCTATGAAAAACCATTTTAATTTTGTGTAATTAATTGTCCATTTCATCTCCTGCAATCCTTTCTTCCTGGTTTGGTCACAATTTCTGAATGCCTTCTGGATTCCTTTGTAGTAAGAACATGAGTATTGTTATTGACATGGTTCAATACCCTTATTAGGATAGTACCCCATTGTTTTTTGGCAATAATCTTCCACTAAGATCAACAACAGGTAAATTAATTTTTACAGACAATATGAAAACTGCAATATGTTTACAATCGACTTCCCCACTTTTGCTACTACATCCTTATCAATAAGGAAAAAGAAAGAAAGCCACACAAGAACAAAGGCCATTTTGTATTCATCTCTGTTCCATGGGATACCATGGCCAAAGAGTTCGTGTTGCTGGAAATAGAATAGCAGATGGCTTTAAATTTGACTTAACCAAAGAGCCTACAATGATACTCAAAACAAGACTTCTTAATTTTTGATGTGTGTGTGTCACGGCCCCCTTTGGGTATCTAGTGAAGTTTATGGACTCTTCAGAATAATGATTGTAAATAAATAAAGTCAAACATAGTGGATTACAAAGGAAGCCAATTAGATTGAAATATAATTATTAATTTTTTTAACTTCCCAGGTTAGGAAACCCTAATCTACAGAAGGGGACATTATGTTACCCCAAACCGAAGCATAGGAGGTATTTATGTGAGAGAAGAAAGGAACACAATTAGGTGAAACATACACAATTTCTACTAGGCTGTTTATCATGGATTTGAGTCTTTAGTTGGTTCCGAAGATCCTCAAAGAGGGATTTTTCCTATTGGTCACAGAAACATTGGTATGTGTAGCACATCCCTTATCCCATCAATAAATGAATCCTATAACAGCCTTGGCAACTCACATCACAATCTCCTGGAAGATGTTAACAATGTGAAGAAAAATTAGATTCAGGCCAAAAGATGTGATGTTTTATAGCATTTCTTATGGACTGCTTATGGATTCCAGCCATCTGGATAAGCTATATAATGACCTGAATATAGCAATTGAAGCATTAAAATGTCAATACTACAGTCCTGCTCCTTGACTCTTTAGTCACATTCTGACGCCTTGGCAAAGCTGGATGCCAAGAAACCTACTTAGACTGATCAGCAGTCTGGCCCAGCTCCTAGACCATCATTCCGATGAGAGTAGATGTATAGAATCTAGAAGAAATTGATATTATTTAATGCAAGCAGATTCTTGTCAATAGAACTTTCTAGAAAACATTTGCACCATCTTCGAGAGGTAGACCTTCTCCATCAACCTATGGAAATAACTCAGTGGAACATTTCTGTGGGTTTGGGTTTACTTTTATAAACTGAGAGTTTAGCGCAAGATTAAAAGGTGAGTCATTTTGGTATTTGGGATGGAAAAAAAAAAACAGGACCAGGGCTGAGTGTCTTCATCTTAGATCCATTTAGATAAGTTTGTAAAAGCAGAGGCTTATAGTGCCACTTTGCTGTATTCGAAATACCTTCACTTACTCACAACATTCAAATAGCTACTTTTTTATTGTCCTAATTTAATTAATTGGTGCCTTTAACATCAAAAATGGTTCAGTTTTTAACATCTTTCTTACTTCAAACTTCATTTGACCTTGCCAGCCCCTTAAGTTGTCTCCCTACATATTTTCTCCCTTTTGCTGCCAATCTGTGGAGAATTAGATGGCCAAATGAATAGAATAATGGACCCAAAGTCAGGAAGGTATGAGTTCAAATCCCATCTCAGATACTCACTAAATGTCTGACTCTGAACAAACCCCTTAAGCTTTCCTAGCTTCTGTTTTCTCTCCTGGAAGATGGGGACAATAATAGCAGCTAATTCCTAAGGTTGTTGTGAGGTTCAAATAAGATGACATTTTTTTTTAAACCCTTACCTTCCATCTTGGAGTTAATACTGTGTACTGGCTCCAAGGCAGAAGAGTGGCAAGGGCTAGGCATTGGGGGTTAAGGGACTTGCCCAGGGTCACACAGCTGGGAAGTGTCTGATCCCAGATTTGAACCCAGGACCTCCCATCTCTAAGCCTGGCTCTCAATCCACTGAGCCACCCAGCTGCCCCTCTCAAATAAGATGATATTTTAATTTTTTTGCATTTATTTTGCAGCTCTTAACAAGCTGTATTATGCTACCTAGCTCTTATTATTTTAAAAGGAGTTTTACACTCATTGTTTTCACTTCCTTACCTTCCAGTCACTTCACAAACCCTTAAAAGCTGTCTTCCAACCTCATTACTCAACTGAAACTTCTCTCCCTAAGGTTACCGGTGATCTCTTAACTGCTAAATCCAATGCACATTGCTTGGTCTAATCCTCTTGAGCTGTCTGAATCTATGGACAATATTGATGACTCCTTCCTCCTGGAGTTTTCATTATATTGCTTTCTCTGTTTCTCTTACCTGAATAATCACTCTTCCTAAGGATCACCCATGTTCCACTCTCTTTGCATGGGTACCTTATTCTCTACTGGCATGTCCTTCCTCAGTTCGATTTTAGCAACTCCTATGAGTTCAATTACAGTTTTTATGCAGATGATTTCCCCAACCTACACATCCATCCCTCGTCCCTTTCTGGAGTTCCAGTGACGCCAACTTCCTCCTGGTCCACATACGCATTCTATCGTCATTTTCAACCCATCGTTTCCAAAATAGAAATCACTCCCTACAACCCTTTCATTCATTCTACATGCCAGCCAACTTGGTCTACAGTTGTTCTCCCTCATGGGGAGAACATTTTTCACTGAAAATTAGAACAGAATAAACAGAAAAAAACCAACTGATTGAGAAAACACAAAATATTAAAACAAAATCAAAAGACTTTTAAAAACAAAGAAAATTTTAGAAATGTGATGTGAAAAATAACTTACCTAAAAATAGGTTGAAGAGAATCTCAGGATGATTAGACTACCTGAAAATCATGACCCCTAAAAAAGCTTGGAAACCATACCAAAATTTCCCAGATCTCTTTGAACTATAGTGCAAAGTTAAAATGGGAAGAATTCACCAGACACCTCTGGAAGAAAAAAAACAAACAAACCCACAAACCCCAGGAACATTATAGCCAAAACCAAGAGCCTCCAGCTTAAAGAAAAAAAAAATATTGCAAACAGTCAAAAAAGAAATAGTTCAGGTACCAAAGAGCCACGGACAGGATCAAACAGAGCTTGAGAGGTGCCATAAGTAAGAAAAGGAGAAGTTTGAATATGATGTTCTGAAAGACAAAGGCTTTACAACCAAGAGCAATACAGCCATAGAATCAAAGTATTTTATATGGGGGAAGAAATGTATTTTTCATAAAATAGAGGGTTTATAAACATTCTTATTCTTGACTCCCCTTCCCCAAAAGTATTGAGTAGACACGTTGAAATGGAAATGGAGAAGACGAGAAATGGAGAGTTAAGTTTTATACAGGGATAAATTTTTTACATTCTAATCAGAAAAGATGCAATGTCTTCTTAGAATTCTAATACCTTCAAGTATCATAAAGAGCTATGAATGACAGAAAGGGCATGGATGAGGTTCTGTTCTGTTTTGATGGTCTTAGAGAAATTGGAAATGGGAAGGATAAGTTCATACTATGGAAGAAAAGAGGATAATACAAAAGAGGAAAATTATTACGTCATAGAATAGAAATGCATAAGATAGAGTTCAAATTTGGTGGTAGAGGTGAGGTTCAGAATCCCATGAGCCTCCCTTTCATCCAAACTGGATAAAGAAAGTTTGAACACAATATTACAGAGAGGGAAAGACAGACAGAGAAGGAGAGACAGAAAGAAACCAGAGAGAAAGAGAGATAGAGAGAGAATGAGTAGGTAGAAGAGACAGAGACAGAGACTGCAGCATAGAAATGCAATGAACTCTATCTAAAAAGAAGAAATAGGAAGTGGTGGAGTAGGAGAGGATAGGAGAGATAACAGAATAGTTATAGGCAATACATATTAGAGTAGGGTGTAGAAAGGGGAATTAAAAGGAAAAGAAGAAATTAAAAATCTGGCAACAAGAGCAAGGAAATTCAAACAACATGCTGGCTTACAAGAAATATACTTGAAACATAAAGAATCACAAAAAAATTCAAATAAGGAGTTTAAGCAATATATCTTTTACTTCTTCTGAACTCAAAAAAACAAGGATAACAATCATGATTTCAGATACAGCTATGGCAAATTTATAAATAATAAAATTACTTTACAGGGAAACTACCTTACATTTAAAGTCACAATCAATAATGAATCAATATCAATGTTTAATATATTTAATACCTATACACGAAGTACTTAAAAGTTAATCAGATTGCAGAGAGAAATAGGCATTAAGACTATGATATTAGAGAACTCAATGTACCCCTTTCAGACCTAAAAAAATATAACCAAAAGATAAACAAGAAAGAAGTCAGGGATTCCAATATAACTTTAGATAGAACAGAGACAATAGATTATACCTTTCACATTGTGGGGGTTACAGTGCACCATGATCTAGAAAACTCACATAAAATTTTCTGGCCCTCCCTCTATACCAGAGAAAAAGTCTGAATTTTTTTTCTTTTGTGGAATGTTTACAGTAACTGAAATAGTGTACGTTTATGGTATTAAAAGATAAAATATATTGATACTATACATATTTTATGCATTTCTGAATTTCCAAACTTTTTTTGTGTTGTTTCTGCAAAACTCCCCCTGAATTTGCATTTCTTATACTGACCCATGGTATATCAAAACCTGGATAGGGTAAATTGCAATGTGGAAAAGATACCTGTACTTCTAAGCTATTCATGATACTTTAAACAATAAGACAAAAAACAGAAATCAGGGGAATAAACAGAACCAGAGAGGAGACAAAACTATCACATTTTATAGATGACATGATTATCCAGACAAACCCTATAGAGTCTATTAAAAAATCAAATTGAAATAGTCCATAAATTCAGCAAAGTTGTAGGATCTGAAATTAATCCACAAAATCATCACTATTCCTATATCTTACAAACAAAAGTCAAATCAACAAACATTTATTAAGCACCTATTATGTGCCAGGCACTGTGCTTACAAAAAAGAGCCAAAAGACAGTCCCTGCTTTCAAGAAATTCCCAATCTAAACCCAGAAGGAAAAGATAGTGAAATTCCATTCAAAATAACTAAGAGGGTCTGTCTACCAAAATACTCCCAGGAGCTATATAAATCCAACCCCAAACACTTTTAATAGAAACAAAGACAGTACTAAAAAATTGGGAAATAATCATTGCCCATAGGTATTGCCAATATGATAAAAATGACAAAATTATCCAAAGTAATTTACTTACTTGGTGCTATACCAATCAAACTACCAAAACTTTATTTTTAGGCAGAATAAAATAATGTAACTCATCTGGAAGAAGAAAAGATCAAGAATTTTTAAAAGTAATAATGAAAAAATGAGGAGGATAGAGGACTAGCAATTTTAGATCTCAAACACCTACAGACTTCAAAATGATGGGTTCTGGTTAAAAAAAGAAAGGTTGGGGGGCAGCTGGGTAACTCAGTGGATTGAGAGCCAGGCCTAGAGACGGGAAGTCCTAGGTTCAAATCTGGCCTCAGACACTTCCCAGCTGTGTGACCCTGGGCAAGTCACTTGACCCCCATTGCCTAGCCCTTACCACTCTTCTGCCTTGGAGCCAATATTGACTCCAAGACAGAAGGTAAGGGTTAAAAAAAAAAAGGAAAGGTTGATAAGTAGATACAGACCATACAAAACAAATAAACACAGTAGCATAATGTTTGATGAACCCAAAGACCCTAGTACCTGAGGAAAGGAATCTTTGTTTTTTAATCTCCTGGGAAAATTAGAAAGTACTCCGGTAGAAATTAGGCATAGACCAATTCATGACATACCATAATAATTTCCAAAGGTATATATGACTGAGATTTAAAAATAAATAATAATCAATATAAAATAATATAATAATAAATAATAAAATAAAAATAAATTATCAAATTAGAGGAGCAAGAAAAAAGATTTTTTAATATATAGATATGGTATATTTCATGATAGAACAAGAAGCCGAGAGGGTCATGAAATAAAATGGACAATTTTTGACCAGGTGACAATTAAAGGTTTTACTCAAATAAAATCAATGTAGTTAAAATTGGAAGGGAAATAAATCTTTGGGGAAAAAATGGGAATTGAAAGGGAAAAATATCTATGAACAAGTTTCCCTGGTAAACATCTCATATTCCAAGATATAGATAAGGAATTAATTCAGATTTATCAGACTAAAAATCATTTCCCAATAGTTGGCCCCACCTGTTACCCATTGTATTGGCAAAGATGACAAGAAAGGAAAATGACAGTTAGATGAGCCACAGGAAAACAAGCACATTTGCGCATTCTTGGTATAATTGTGAATCGGTCTAACCATTCTGGTCAGCAATTTGGAACTATGCCTAAAACATCACTAAACTTATTCATCCTTTTAACTCAGCAAAATAACTATTACACAGAAATCCCCAAAGACACCAAAGGAAGAGAGAAAAGATCCTTGTGCATAGAAAGTATTTCTTGCAGTTCTTTTTGTAGCAAGAATAAACTGGAGACTAAGGGGATATCAATGTGTTGGGGAATGGCTAAATAAATCATGGTATATGGAATCTAATTGAGTCATAAGAAATAATGAAATCAACATTAGGACTTTTCCAGCCCCACCCCCAGTGGCTAGCATCCCCTGCTCCCCTTCCTCAAAAAATTCCTTTGTCTTTATTCTGTACATACACATATGTTTATGGATGTGATTTTATTTTTGTCTGTTTCCAAACACCCAGCAGAGGTCCAAACATTTAGCAGTTCTTTCAAAAAAAAATGCTAAGAAGTTGAGTCTTAGCCAAGACAAAGCTAAATTCTGAAGATATAAATAATATAATATTCACTACATAATATAAAATTCAATCCTATTTTAACAAATCCTAAATTAAAATAAATAATAAAAATAAACAAAGCTAAATTCTGAAGATATAAATAATATATTCACTAAATAATATAAAATTCAATCCTATTTTAATAAATCCTAAATTAAAATAAATAATAAAAATAAACAAAGCTAAATTCTGAAGATATAAATAACATGATATTCACTAAATACTATGAAATGCAATCCTATTTTAACAAATCCTAAATTAAAATAAATAATAAAAATAAACAAAGCTAAATTCTGAAGATATAAATATGATATGCACTAAATACTATGAAATGCAATCCTATTTTAACAAATCCTAAATTAAAATAAATAATAAAAATAAACAAAGCTAAATTCTGAAGATATAAATAATATATTCACTAAATAATATAAAATTCAATCCTATTTTAACAAATCCTAAATTAAAATAAATAATAAAAATAAACAAAGCTAAATTCTGAAGATATAAATATGATATTCACTAAATACTATGAAATGCAATCCTATTTTAACAAATCCTAAATTAAAATAAATAATAAAAATAAACAAAGCTAAATTCTGAAGATATAAATATGATATTCACTAAATACTATGAAATGCAATCCTATTTTAACAAATCCTAAATTAAAATAAATAATAAAAATAAACAAAGCTAAATTCTGAAGATATAAATATGATATTCACTAAATACTATGAAATGCAATCCTATTTTAACAAATCCTAAATTAAAATAAATAATAAAAATAAACAAAGCTAAATTCTGAAGATATAAATATGATATTCACTAAATACTATGAAATGCAATCCTATTTTAACAAATCCTAAATTAAAATAAATAATAAAAATAAACAAAGCTAAATTCTGAAGATATAAATATGATATTCACTAAATACTATGAAATGCAATCCTATTTTAACAAATCCTAAATTAAAATAAATAATAAAAATAAACAAAGCTAAATTCTGAAGATATAAATATGATATTCACTAAATACTATGAAATGCAATCCTATTTTAACAAATCCTAAATTAAAATAAATAATAAAAATAAACAAAGCTAAATTCTGAAGATATAAATATGATATTCACTAAATACTATGAAATGCAATCCTATTTTAACAAATCCTAAATTAAAATAAATAATAAAAATAAACAAAGCTAAATTCTGAAGATATAAATAACATGATATTCACTAAATAATATAAAATTCAATCCTATTTTAATAGATCCTAAATTATATAAAATAAATCCTTAATTAAAATAAATAAAATTTAAAAATAAATCCTAAATTTAAAAATAATTAAATGGAAGTGTCTATTCTGTTGGCTAGCTAAATTATCCCCATTTATATTTTATTTTCTTGAAAATACTCCATATTAAATGAGATAAAAATTATTTAAAATGGTGCCAGGCAGGACCGGAGTTTAAAGTCTTGCCTCAGACACTGACTAAATGTGTGTCATTGAGTAAATCACTTGATGTCATTCAGCCTCAGTTTCTTTATCTGTGAAATGGGGGGTAGGATTCAATGGTCTCTAAAGTCTCTTCCCCTCTAAATTGACCACATGCCATCCACAGATCTGACTCATATCAAAATGTTGTTCCCATCTGAGTTTAATGTGTTGATATATTAGGAAAAGAAGATATGAACCTGTGTGGATTTCTAAGTCCATATGTGGCCTATAAAGATCCTTATGGATGATCTTGTGGCCCTGTTTCTATTTGAGTTTGACATCACTGCTTCAAATCTATGATCCTATGACTTCTTCTTCCTCAATAAAATCGATTCAATTCATCCTGTAAGACCCCCAATATGATGTGATCTGCACCCAGGTCAGTGTTTCACACATTGTAGGAGCTCCATAACAGTTTGTGGAATTAGATTAAAATGTTTGAATTCCGTTTAGAGGCAAATGAAATATATTAAAGAATTTTTTGTGTGTTTTGTTTTTTTGTTGTTGTTTAAAGGCCTTAGCTATGGATTCCCTCAATATGGTTCTCTTAACATTTACCCTGAAAGTCTATCCACCCGTTTGCTTAGAAACTAGCAAAGCTCATCTTTCAGAGCAGGATTAAACAAAGAGCTCTACTTCCCGAGTCAAGCTAAATTCGGAGTTTGTTGGTTGGACTCTTGAGAGGTCAAATTATTATTTTTTTAATCCGAGTTGACTTAAGGAAGCATAAACTTAACTCTTAGTTAGACTCCTCTAAAGGATGAACTGGCAATTCTTTGAGGCTGGAGATAGACCCACCAGTAATGGATTTTCCAACGCTTTTTCCAGAATTTTATTTATCACTGCCACTGCCCCTCCCGTAGATGTCCAAGTGATTTTCCTACAGTCTCAGTAAACTGGATGGTTTTGTGGGCAGGTGAACTTGTCAAGTTCAATTAGTCACTCCTTTGTAAATATTATTCTTCGTTTGGATGGGCTGAAGTTCATCGTTGGGTTGGGGTTTTTTTTTCCACTTTTCCTACGCAAATCAGCATTGATTATAAATAGCTCTTAATAAGCTCTTTGCTAATAATGTGGTCTAATTACATTTGAGTGGACACATGTTTTTTCCTTTTTAGAAGTACTGATTTTTCAAGCTTCTAACCAGCCAGGATTCTACATAAAGCCTGGAACTTCCCTAAGCTTTTCTCTAGCTCTTTCTAATAGTTTTGTAGTGGGAACACACAAGGCAGACATGCCCTCTTCCACCTCCATTACTACCACTCTTGGATTAGGCCTTATTTTTTACTTTTCCTTATTGCTCTTATGTAGGCACAGACTTGAAGAGACATTTTTGAAAGTCAGTTATTGATAATGGGAAGGTTGTTTTGTATGTGTGTTTTTTGTTTGTTTTTTTTTAAGAAACCAGGTCCCTGAAATGCCATACTGAATGGAGGCTAGGTGGGATAGGTTTAGAGAATTGGAAATCTTGAGTTTAAATCTTATGTCATATATAAGCTGTGGGGTGACACTGGACAAGTCACTTAACCTAGGTTAATTAGGTTAAGTAAATATTGTTTACTTAATTACAAAAAGAGGAAGGTTGAACTTGATTGCCTCCTGGTTCTCCTCCTGTCTAACTGCACCTTCCCAGTTCTCCTTTGCTGGCTCTTCATCTAGGTCATGCCAACTAATTATGGACAAATTCTGAGTCCTTTCCTCTTGCCACTCTTCCTTGTTTCACTTGATGATCTCATCAGCTCCCAGATTTAATCTCTATGATGATGATTTTCAAATCTACCTGTCCTGCCCTGACCTTTCTGCTGACTTCCAGTCTCACATCTCCAACTGCCTATTGGACATCTTAAACACAGTTGTACAAAACTGAACCCACTATCTTTCCCCTGAAACCCTCTCCTCCACCCTCTTATTGTCAAGAAAACCACCAGCTTCCTTATCACCCAGGGGCTATCTTCAACTTTGCATGTTCTCTTATCCCTCCACATCCAATCTGTTGCCAAAACTTTTTCAATTCTGCCTTTGTGAAGGTATAAATTCCCCATTTTCTCATCTGACACTGCTACCAGCCTGATATAGACCCTCATAGCCTCATGCCTGGGCTATTGCCAAAGCCTATTGGTGAGTCTATCTGACTCAAGTCTCTCCCTCCTCTAGTCCATCCTCAGCTCAGCTTAGAAAATGAGCTTTCCAAAACACAGATCCTTTTTTTGTCTCTGTCTGTCTGTCTATCTCCCTCTGTCTCTCTCTCTCCTCTCTCCTCTCTCCTGTCTCTTTCTCTCCCTCCCTCCCTCCCTCTCTCCCTCTCTCTCTCTCTCTCTCTCTCTCTCTCTCTCTCTCTCTCTCTCTCTCTCTCTCTCTCTCTCTCTCTCTCTCTCTCTCTCTCTCTCTCTCCCTCCCCCCATCTAGTGTCACTGGCTTCCTCAAACAAGGTACCCCGTCTCCCAATTTTAGACCTGCTCCCATACCTGGAATTTCCTTCCTCCACATCTGTGACTCTTGTCTTCCCTGGCTTCCTTCAGGGGTCTACTAAACTCTCATCTTCTACAAGAAGCCTTTTCTCATCCTCCTTAATCATGGTGCCTTCGATCTGTGACTATCCCTGATTTATCTGGTAGATAACTTGTTCCTACTTAATTGTTTGCCTGTTGTATCTCCCATTACACCATGAGCTCCTTAAGGTCAGGAACTCTTTCTTTTCTTTGTATGCCCAAAGCCTATCACAATGCCTAGAACACAGTAGGTACTTAAAAAATATTTATTTATTGACTGATAATCTAAATGACATCTAAAGGCCATCAGCTCTAGATCTATGATCTTATGAACACCAGATATATAACACATATTGATCTGATTGCTCAGACTTAATCAGAAGCTTCATTTAAAGATAACTTGGAAGTTTTATCCATGGGCCATGCTGTTTTTCTTTGTACCTATAAAAATGCTTGTGTGTGATCATTTTGTTTCCTCTTTGACAGGCATAGAAGGCAGAGAAGTTTTACTTGATTGTCATCAAAGTAAATTATTTAGAAATACTTCAGTATCTGATTTAATTCTTTAAACTGTATTAACATTCTCTCTATTATGGACCTTACTAAGCCAATCATGTTTGAGAAGATGATCAAAGGACTTCTCCAAAGTTAGCTGATCGGAATTTATAAGTGAATTTTCAGTCTTGAATCCCTTACCTCAGAATTGTGACATAGCTTTATTGGGTCTTGAGAATAATTCCCTAAAGCCAAAATAGCTTGTACTGCATCTTTCTTGATACATCAATGATAGTGCACTTAAGCAGAGCCCTATTATTAACAACAACAACAACAAACTAATGGAAGTCAGCAGTAGATGATCTTTTGATATCTTAAGTTTGTCTTCATGAAATCTTTGAGAAATTATTTTTAAAACACTATGGGGGGAGGAAAAAGAGTATAAAAGTAGTTTTGCTTTAATTAAATGTTGGATTGGTTGATACAGGAATGGAGCAAGCTATAGTAACCTTATGAAAGAATCTTGGACGCCATAATAGAGTATCTTCCAAATTTCCCATGTAAAAAGCCAATCTACAAGGAAAATCAAGATTGGGGTTCTTGATATGCATGCAGTTGTTCACTGAAGTAGCATTTTACTCTAATGAAGACTGTATGAGAAGCAAAAGAACTAAAGGGAAAATATCTCCTAAAGTCAAGCGAAAGGTCTGTCTAGCTTGCCCAAAGAACTGAAACGTATTGACTTTCAAAGGTGGACTCTCTCAGTTCTATGAGCCTGTATTTCAAGAGGGCACAAAAAAAGCAAAAATCTAATATTTCATTTCACCCGCTTCCTATCCTACTAATTCTAATTTCCCTTCTATACCCTTCGTGTAGGCCACAAATTCCCACACCAATGAAGTGGTGGCAATTAAGAAAATGTCTTACACTGGGAAACAAACCAATGAGGTAAGATCAAGGCAATTCTGTATTTAAATGGGTTTAAATCAAGCAAGTTACAGGGGATTTCCTGTGACAGTAGAAATGAGTTCTTCAGACATTCCTTTAACACGTCTTTTTTCTCTCCACACAAGGCTGTGACAAGTATGCCCATTGGTCTAGCTCACTCAAGTCTGTTTTGAAGTGGATTTAATTAAGTCAGAGGCAATGCAGATAGTATCAGGGTTAGTCGAATGGCTTTATTATCATATGTTGCATGAGCGATTGCATTTGCATATTTGAATTAAAGTAATAATAATAATTCATATAACATTTATGGTTTATGCAATGTTTTAAGTCATTTTTAGCATATGTGCTATAGAGATACTTTAAATATTGAATGGGATGCTGTAGATATGCATATTTAAAATTAAAAGATTTTTTGGCCTAAGCTAAAATTCTTTCTTAACCGGTTCCCCACAGAAATGGCAGGATATTCTTAAGGAAGTCAAATTTTTACGACAGTTGAAGCACCCCAACACCATTGAATATAAAGGCTGCTATTTGAAAGAGCACACTGCCTGGGTAAGTCAGAGGGAATTCTGCTATTTATTGTCTGTGCTTATTGGCCTCAGAAGGTATATTGTAGGGCCTGTATTATTTGAGATTAAACATCCTTCATCAACAAGCCAACAAATATTTACTCATCTCTACCATGTTCTTTATAAGTGTTAGAGATACAAAGAAAGGATAACAAGTAAAAAATAAAAAAATAAAAACACTTTTCCTCCCCTCAAGGAGCTTACATTCTAATGTAGAAAAACAAGAAGGCACATGCAAGATATATTATTAGGTGGTTAGTTGATTAGTCTTTTAGGTATGTCTGACTCAGTGAACCCTTTTGGAGTTTTCTTGGCAAGGATCCTGGAGTGATTCACCATTTCTTTCTCCAGATCATTTGATAGATGAGGAAACTGAGGTAGATAGGGTGAAGTGACTTGTCCAGGGTCACACGGCTAATAAGTGTCTGAGGCTGGATTTGAACTCAGGAAAATGAGTCTTCCTGATTCCAGATCCAGCACTGGATGTGCTCTGGTGTTACCTTTCTGCCCTTGTACAAGACACATACTGTATAAATGGGAAATAGTCTTAAAGGAAAGGACCTAGCAGAAAGAGATGAGGGGAGAAGCTTGCTCTCTAAATAGAGTACAGAACAAGGGAGAAAAGACTGTAGATCCACCAGGATATTTTAAAGAAAGGGGGAGATGAGGAGCTAACTTAAAGCCAATAGGGTCTTGCTTCCATCTCGGAATTTTCCTAAACAGAATTTAATATACACATCCCTGTGTTTCATATTCCATTTGCCTTTTCTGTATCTGCCAAACGGGTATCCTCCAGAAGCCGACTATCCAGACTAAGAGAGGTGATGGTCCCCCTCTACCGCACTCTACTCAGGCCATATTGGAACCCAAACAACTGAGAAATCAGTGTGTGTGGCGGGAAGGCAAACTAGAGACCCTGCCAAGGGAGGATCACTGCAAGGACCTGGGCACGTGTAGACCAGAGAGAGATCTGGGTAGCACGTGCTCTTCGGGTCTGAGTTCTCCCCCCCACCGACCAGATCTAAATGGAAGTGGGAAATAAATAATAAATATAACTGTGATAATTTGTGGTTTTCTAAGTTAATCTGCAGCCTGCAGGGACCCTTGTCTCATTGGGCTTGACACTGTGGAAGCACTTGTTCATTTTGGCCCAGAAGGTAGAACCAAGAGTACTTTGGGGGTCTTGAGATCGAGAAAGGCTTGCTATTCCTGAGAACCCTTCTCCTGGGAAATGGGCTTCCCCAGGACAGGGCTGGGCTTCCCCTCCGAGGAAGCCTTCCAGATGAGGCTAGGTGGCCATTTGTTCGCTGTGTTCCTGAGGAGATTCCTGCGTAAGTACACCTTGGACTCAATTCCCACTGCTGAAGCTCCTTCCAGCTGAGAGCCTGTGATTCACAGAGGTGGCACTTGGCATCACACCTGGGTGCTGAAAAAAGACTTTTTAAGTATTTAATGAAACTTCCTTTACAACCTGCCACTGCCTGCATCTCTTTGAATATAATTGAGGATCTTTTTTCTTACTGCATCTTCTTTTTTTTTAATTTTTTTTAAACCCTCATCTTCCATCTTGGAGTCAATATTGGCTCCAAGGCAGAAGAGCAGTAAGGGCTAGGCAATGGGGGTCAAGTGACTTGCCCAGGGTCACACAGCTGGGAAGTGTCTGAGGCCAGATTTGAATGTAGGACCTCCCGTCTCTAGGCCTGGCTCTCAATCCACTGAGCCACCCAGCTGCCTCCTCTTACTGGATCTTCTTTGCTTTAGAGATCTCACACTTCTATTCAGAATGGAATGTGAGCAGACAATTGTCCCCAAGCTTTCTCCTCAGATAGTGTAGAGGAGCATGAGTTTTGGGGGGAGCAGTTCTCCTAAACTGAGGCTAGGCAGCATGGCATAGTGGGAAGAGGACGGAGCCTGGGTGCAGCCGGGAGCTCTGGCATGGAAATTCCAGCTCTGACACCCAATGATCCTGGATAATAAGCCTTATTTATAGAAAGCTCCGTTTCCATATCTAGAAGATGAGAATCATATACCACCATTTCCTTTTTCATAGGATTTCAGGGATTTTTTTTTGGTAAATTTTTAAGATATAGAAATGTGTAGTTATTATTATTACTAGCAACCATCTCGATCATATCCAAAAACCAGGCAATAAATTTGTTCTTTTAATGCCTTTGAGCAACTGAATAAAAAGACAAAACTTGTGTGCCACATACTCTACGATCCAGTAACAGCTGCCTCCTCCTTGCTGCTCCTTACACAAGATGCTCCATCCACCAACTCCAGGAGTTTCACTGGGGTCCCTCCCCCGCCTGGCATGCTCTCTCCCTCCTCATCTTTGCCCTCTAGTTTCCCTTGCTTCCTTCAGGTTTCAGCAAAGCTCTTTCCATCTGCATGAAGCATTCCCTGTCTTCGTCAATGCTAGTATCTTCTCTCTCAGATTAGCTCCAATGGATCTTATCTATAGCTTATTTGGATAGAGTTGTTTCAAGTTGTCTCTCTCCCTACCACCCCCAACTAGATAGAAGGCAAAGAGCATGTATTTGCCTTTCTTTGGATGCCCACTACTTGGCACAGTGCCTGGCACATTGATTTAACTTGATGTACACATAGTGAGAGGCAGCTAAGTGGCACAATGGGATGTCAAGCCTGGGGTCAGACGGGCCTGAATTCAAATCTAGTCTCAGACTCTTAATAACTAGGTAACCCTGGCAAGTCACCAAACCCTCTTTGCCTCAGTTTCCTCATCTAAGTAAAATGAGTTGGAGAAGGAAATGCTCCCGGGTATTTGCCAAGAAAACCTCAAATGAGGTCAAGGAGAGTTGGACATGACTGAAAAATGACTCAATAATAACACATAGTAAAGACTTAATAAATGTGATTTATTGAATTGAATTACCTTTTACACACAAGTTCCTAATAAACATGATGTATGCATAGAATACCGGATGAAGAAACAGGAAGACCTAATTTCCAGCGCTTTCTCTGACCTTTGCTAACTGTGATTCGAAGCAAGACATTCAGCTTCTCTTCTTCCTTAGGTTCTTAGAAATTTCCCATGTATAAACAGTGGAACTAATGGCCATTACAGACAGGAATGCCAATAACAACAAAAACCTGTACCTAATAATTAGGAAAATTATGAAAAACGAACCCAGCAATTCACTTAAAAATAGTAAACTAGAATGATTTAGTTTTGAATACAGATACGCCAAGTGGTCTAAGTGGGGAGAAGAGAAATGATTCTCAGACTCCTGTTTCTGAAAGGTAATGTATTAGGGGATTATTTTGGTAAAATGTCCAAAGAATAACCAAGGATAAAAGGTTCCGATCTGGCCCCAGGCACTAACTAGCTGGGTAACTTTACCCTGATTGCCTCAGTTTCCTCATCTGTCAAATGAGCTGGAGAAAGAAATGGCAAATCACTCCAGTATCCATACTACAAAACCCCCCTGATGGGGTCATAAATCGTCAAACACAGCTGAACAACAAAACAAATAGGGCTCTCATAAATAGTCTAAAAAGAGGGATGTCAGTCTCCTGTTAGTGAGAGAGTAAATTGTTTGAGCCCTTCCTAGCTTGACAGACCTAATTAATAGTGTTCTGATAAGATGATACAAATATAAATATGCTCTTTACATTCATGCTGGAGATCCTTTGCCATTGTAAGGGCAGCCTGGTATAATGAAAAGAGCTCCAGATTTAAAATCCAAAGAGTTGGATTCTCACAGCCTCAGTTTCCTCATTCCTCAAATGGGAATAACAATGCCCATTTTATCTCCCCATGAGTCTTATCTACCCCTAAATGTGAGATATCCAATGAGATCAGGCATGGAAACATTTTGTGGGCCTTAAGCAGTATAGAGTCAGCTATTCCAAATGTATACTAGATTAGGTAAAATAATGTAGGGGACATGGAGGAGGTGAGGTGGCCCACAGGATAGAGTGCTGGCCCTGGAATCGGGAGGGCATGAGTTCAAACTCAACTTCTAACACTTACTAGCTGTGTGACCCTGGGCAAACCCTGTTTGCCTCAGTTTCCTCATCTGTTAAATGAGCTGGAGAAAGAAATGTACACCACTGCCGGATCACTGAGTTCCAACTAAGTGACAACAGATAATAAATACTAATTGTCCAGCTCCTAAAGGGCAGGCAATGTTTTCATTTTTTCTTTGTACTCCCTAGAGACCCATCATGGAATAGTGGATTGAGACCAGACCTCAGAGCCAGGTCCTTTCCTTTGTCTTGCTGTTGATTCTCCTTTACATTTTTTAATTGATAAAGATCTGAGCTCAAGCTCTGCCTCTGCCACCTACTGGCTGTGTGCCCTTGGGCAAGTCCCTTGACCTCTAGTATTTTTAAGACCTTTAAGTTGCAGAGAAGATACCCACAGACTTTAGTAGAGAGAATGTCCTCACCTAGGAGTTCCCCATACCAATAAAACCCCAGACCTAGTCTCTCTACCTATCCTTGTTCCCCCATTACTCAGTTCAATGCCTGACTCATAGTAAGTATATAATGCTTGTTGCAATAAATGTAACAGTAATTATATTGTAATGTAATAATTATTATAACATTTTATTATTTTGTTATTCATTATTTAGATAGGATATATTATTACAATAATATATCTTAAATTATTATAAAATATAAAAGTTATCATTAATTTAATAATAAATGCTTGTTGACTGAATGCTTATTTGGTTATCAAGCATCAATATCCTTTAACACTATTATTCTTAGCTACCTTGCTGAAGATTCTTCTTTGTTTTTGTTTAATTGGACAAAAATTTGTACCTGATTAAACGGTTAGCCCTCAGAACTTAAAGGTAACTAGAAGCACAATGTATTGTTACTACCTTCTTTCTCCTCCCTCTCCCAGAACCCATTCTGAACCCTTATTCTGTTTGGTCTTCAGTTGTACCTATATTCCCCCAACACACACACACATACACACACACACACACACACACACACACCTAAGTGGGGAAGTGGACTCAATTAATCCACCCATTTCTAATTCTTTTAATCTATTACAGTTGGTGATGGAATATTGTTTAGGATCAGCCTCTGACTTATTAGAAGGTAAGAACAAAAATCCAATTTCTTTCTTCATAGTATCCTTTTGACTTGAATATTTTTTGCCCTTTGGCATTTCATCCGAAATAGATTTCTAAGGGAAATAAATTGGGGATGGTCCTGACTCAAGGGCTGGGGAATGAGGATACTCAGGTTTTAAATGGGTGCTTGACACATGAAAACTATTTGCAAACTTTCCACAACTATTCTCATCTCTTGTTAGTATTATTCTAATAGATTGCATCTAAGGAGCTCTTTACCTTATGCAAAGAAATACAGTCAGAGTGGGAAGAGGATAGAAGGCATATAAGATTTTAAACTATATTATAAAGCGGTAATCATCAAAGTAATCTGATACTGGCTAAGAAATAGAGCAATGGATCAAATAGTACAACGCACACAAATAGTAAATGACCAAAGTAACCTAGTATTTGATAAACTCAAAGAAAAGAACTCACTATTTGACAAAAACTCCTGGGAAACTGGAAAACAGAATAGCAGAAACTAGACATAGACTAATATTTACACTATGTACCAAGATAAAGTCAAAATGGGTACATGATTTTAAAATAAAACATGATACCATAAACAAAAGAGAGGAGTATGGAATAGTTTACCTGCCAGATTTATGGATAAGGGGGAAATGGATGACCAAGACATAGAGAACATTATAATATATAAAATGGATAATTTTATTACATTATTACATTTAATTACATTAAATTTTATTATTACATTATTACATTTATTACATTAAATTTAAAAGGTTTTGCACAAACAAAACCAATGCAACCAAGATCAGAAAGGGAAAACATTGGGAGAAAGATAGAAGGCTGTGCCATTCAAGGATCAGTTAAAAAAAAATAAGGACATTTGACCTGGAGAAAGACTTTGGGGGTTGAGAGTATCGGATAGTTTTCTTCATGTAATAATCTCTAATACACTTAATATGGGCTTGAGTCAATTTGAAGATTGAGAGATCTATTTAAACAATTAATTTATCAAGTATAGCGTAAAGACTCCAAATCAATTAGAACTTCAGAAAAGTTTAGAAATGATGACAAAGTTTATAGAAATTTACTTACTGTTCTTGAATTTTACTAAAAAAAAAAAAGCAAACTTTTAAGGATATGGAGATATAAATTCTCCCTCAGCACCATTCAATCTCAACAAAAGACAAAGAAAAGATCATGAATAATTAGACTTTAAAGGGTCAATGCTATATTAGAAAATGGGGTCCTACCTGGAGTGAACATGGCACCCTTTGTCAAGTATTTGAAAAAACTATTGGGCGAAAGAAAATTAGCCTTATTCTGCTTGGCCAAGGAGAAAAGAAATAGGAGTAAAGGGTAGAAATTACAGAAAGGAGTCATTTGTATATAAGTGAAAAAATTCCTAACTATCAGAGTTAGCCCAATTCTAGGAGGCACAGTGAATAGAGTGCTAGGCCTCATTTTATTGAGTTTAAATCCAGCCTTTGATATTTACTGACCATGTGACCCTGGGCAAGTCATTTCACTCTGTTTGCCACAGTTTCCTCATCTGTAAAATGAGTTGAAGAAGGAAATGGCCAGCCACTCTAATATCTTTGCCAAGAAACCCGCAAATCAGGATACAAAGAGTTAGACAAGATTTAAACAACTGAACACAAACAAAAGTAGAATGGGCTATCTTCTAAGTCTAACAGGTTCTCAAATCTCACTGGAGGTCTTAAGTGGTAAGTGAGTGGCCACTTGTCAAGGAAGGCTGTTGGAGATGTCAGTTCAGGTACAAATTGGACTAACTGACCTTTGGGATCCTCTCCATGGTTGGCTTCTAAGTGCTCCTTTTGGAGCTGGTTTTGTTTTGGGCTGCTTTGAACCCACTGGGTGTAACGGGTGATGTTAGCAGCATAAAGTTAGATCAATACCATTCTCTCAAGAGCCCTGAGGTTGTAGAGACCCAAGAAAAAGTTCTGCCTTGAATTTGCAAGTCCCCTTCTAACGTGCTCAGTGGTGGAGCCCGCCTTTCCTGCTGGTCTCTTCCAGAAACCTTATTGTGCCAGAGACTTTTGGAAATTTGTCAAGCACCTGGAGAGATTTGTCTAATTTTTCTTAAAAAAAAAAAAACAAACCATTCAACCTCTTTTCCCACCCCCCCTCCCTTTATATCCTTCTTGATAGATGAATAGAAACTGCTTGCTGGCTGAGTTCACAAATAATGAAAACCTGTAGTTAGAACAAATAATTATAGATGGTTTCCGAGGAGAGGAAGATAATGTGACCAAAAAACCCTCCAGGCAGTCAAAATGTCAGCAGGGACTATGGCGACCTAACTCTGCCTGTTAGACTCAGCCCTCTGTGTGGCTTTGTCCTTTCTCCAGAGCTGGAGAGGGCCTGGGACACAATACAAGTTCAATTCCAGGCTAGGATATCCTTTTGAGGTGTGCTTCTGGCTCTTCTGGGTTATGCTTGGGTAGGCTAGGCCAGACTCTCTCATAATAACAAGGTGGTGCCCTCGATTTGGAGCCAAAAGCTGTGGGTTTGAATCCTGCCTCCCAGCCTCCCTCAGGATCCTCATCTCTAAAATGAGGGGATTGAGGCAGAAAGCTTCTGAGTTCTCTTTGAGCTCTCAGTCTCTGATCCTAATACCCACACTCCCAAATTATTGGAAAATGTTATTGTTCAGCCTAACTGTAAATTCGAGATCGTGTTGAGATGAACAGAACCCACTGTTGACTTTTGTTTTTCTCTTCAGTCCATAAGAAACCACTTCAGGAAGTAGAGATTGCTGCCATTGCCCATGGTGCCTTGCAAGGCCTTGCCTACCTGCATGCTCACATGCTGATTCACAGGTAAGGCAGGAGTGACGCCTCATTTACTCTTCCTTGCTAATAGACCAAAGAAGCCCAGTCCATAAACATGCGACCCAAGGTTCAGAGGCCTGGGCACTTGTTAGAAGACCTTGTGGAAAGCTGCCCCCTCTGGCCATGGAAGCCAAGGAGCAAAGTATCCAGAGTCTGGCTCTGGCCGCCTCGCACCTACAAATCCACAGAGACTTTATCCATCCACTGACCAAGCATTCTTCACCAATAGGTTTTGGGGAAGTGTGACCGTCAGGCTGTCAACAAGCACTGATTAAATACTTACGATGGCCTAGAATCACAGAAAGGCAAAAACCTGCCCTCAAGGAGCAGACATTCTGGGGTCCCTGACGGTAGGGCTCCCAACAAGTCTTGGATGTTGCTGGCTGAGCTCTGACAGTTCCCCAGATCTCTTGCACACAGACTTTCTGTCCACTCCCAGCCCTTCTCATTCTCTTTACCTTATCTGATGCCGGTTGGCCCCAAAGGCTCTGAGGGCCCTTTCAAACCAGAGATGCTATCATTTCTGTGAAAACCCTGTTCCTGGAGTCCGTGGCACCTCTTAAATGCCTTGTAGAGAATAAGGTGTCTATCGCTTGGCTCATCAGATGAGGGAGTTGGATTCGATGTCCTCTAAGGGGCCTTCCAGCTCTACAGCCGAAGATTCCTAGAGTTGGGGCCCAGTCTTCCCCCCAATTGACCCACTTAAGGTAGAATGAACAATCCGTTTTTATAGCCAGCTCTTCCTTTCCTCCCTTGCCCTCCCCATCCCTCCCCCCATCATGTGCTTGAACAACCCTGAGTTAGAATACTGTGTGGCCTTCGACAGGACTCAATTTCTTAACCCTGATGCAGGTTCATTTTGCTCTTTCCAGTTTTCTCTTTACTATACAGTGTTATTTTTAATAGCACCTTCTATATAACTGCCTTAGAGCCACAATTACCGTTAAAGAGGGAGATAAAGGGGCTTGGACAAGAGAGAAGTGAAATGTTTCCAGGTGAGGTTTATTGGTAGGTAGTAAATAGGAGACATAAATGGGTTTCCCTCTAAAAGGTCAGTGACACTGGAAAAGAAAAAAAGGGGGGGAGGAAGAGGTTGCTACAAATGGCACCAATTTACCCCAGCTGGGGAGACTTCTAGATTAAAAAGGCAACCAAGCATCCAGGGGTTGCAAATAAACCATATTTCCCACAAATCTCTGTCCTTTCTGGGTCTGGCACTGGGCCCCTTGAAGGATGCTGCTGCCCCTTTAAGTAATTACTATAACCTCCTAAGCACACCCAGGAATCGGAACCCCCTGACAACAAGCAGTAATTATCAAATCCCCTTCTGGTTACCTGAGAAAGGTTTAATCAACTTTGTTGTCTTATTATTTGCATGCTCTGACCTATTCCTTAATCAGCATCGATAAGATGGTGTTGTTTCTCCCCCATCTCTGTCTGTCCTCGTATCTTCTTCCTCCAGGGACATTAAGGCTGGAAACATTCTCCTAACAGAGCCAGGTCAGGTGAAGCTAGCTGATTTTGGGTCGGCCTCCATAGCCTCTCCCGCCAACTCCTTTGTGGGGACACCTTACTGGTGAGTAGCTTTGGCATCCACTCGGAGATCAGAACAGAGCCTGTTCTTAAAAGCTGTGATAATGGCACGCGTGCCTTAAAGTGAATTTCGCCGAAATTGATGGGAATGATCAGAGACAATCTCAGGCACCAGCACCAGAGCGGTGAGGACGATGGTCCATGCGGCTTTGTGGGAGCTGGAGACCACCCTAGGTTTTAGGTTTCCTTTGGGGGTCCTTTTGATGCTTCCTTTTGAGTCACAGGCTCTGGGCATAAACCTATGCCCAGCCTTCTCTATTCTGCCAACAAGCATAAACATCACTTGTTCAGTGAAGGGTCTCTAAAATCTTCTACTTGAGTTCCCCAACATGATTTCTCTTCCCCCAATCCCAACTTACATACACGTTGGAGCCCATTCTCCTGTCTCCCTTTACTTCTAAACTGGAGCTTGACTCCATCTTGGAAGGGGTGAAAAAATCACTTGTTTAATAAAGAACTGAGCCAACCCTTGAATTTTCTGCTTCTCTTATCATCTGTGAGTTTTCTCGGATATGTTGTATTGCACCAGGCTCTGGACAAAATGAAGGCAAAGGTCTGGTCATTCAAGGAGGCCAGAAGGAGATACCCAAGTGATGGAGACATGTGCCATCTGTTAATAATAGCTTCTCATTGGTGATTCTCTTAGAAGAGATGGTAGTACTCCTTGCTATAACACCATAAACCATTTTAGAAGTTGAGTTGGTCATTTATGTGTAGGGGAGAAAGACACATCCAAGCAAGGCCTGAGTTCAAGTCCTGCCTCTGACAATCCGGAGCAAGTCACTTAATCTCTTAGTATACCCAGGCAACTGCAGAACAGGTGCACTGGAAGATGGAGTTTCCTCTTCTGGAGGTTTTCTATATTCAGGTGCATAATGGGGCTGCCTCAAACTGCCTCACAAGAGACCATTATTAAATATTTTCAGTGTGAACATTTATACTTCAGAAATCAGCAAATGCTACAAACAATGCCTTCGATTTTGTTTTTTTAAACCCTTACCTTCCATTTTAGAATCAATACTAAATATCAGTTCTGAGGCAAAAGATCAGTAAAAGCTAGGCAATAGGCGTTAGGTGACTTGCCCAAGATCATACAGTTAGGAAGTGTCTGAAGTAAGATTTTAACCCAGGACCTCTTATCTCCAGGACTGCTTTTCTATCCACTGAGTCACCAAGCCGCCCCTGGATTGGTTTCTTATTCTGTAGCTTGTATAGACTTAAGAATGTGATAGAGAAAATGTTAATTATGCAAAAACTAAGCTTGTGGGCATACTTTTTTCCTGGAAAGCCAGTTGTTCCATATTTATCACACTACCCTGATTCTTTTAGTGCAATCAAAGGTCCAATTCCTATTCCCATGCTAAAATTTGTACATGAGAGGCCTCATAGGTAAAGAATTAGGTTCAAATGCTGCCTCTGCTTGGTGACCCTGCACAAGTCACTTAACCTCAGAGTGCCCAATTCACCCTGTCAGATTGTTGAGGAGCAGATGCCCTGGTGAAAGTCCAGTATCACCTCACTCTGTGTTTGTGCCTCTATTTGAATAAAAATAATAATAACATGTTCTATACGGTTCATCGGGAAAACTTTTCATTAAATCTGAGAATAATTGAAGGTAGTTTTGTGACTACTTCTCAGGAAGGCATAGTCTCTGCTCTCCAATATTTATAGTTCTCTTCTAAAACCCAAATTGTGTGTATTTCTGATCAATAGGATGGCTCCAGAGGTCATCCTAGCCATGGACGAAGGACAGTATGACGGCAAAGTAGATGTCTGGTCTCTTGGGATCACGTGCATTGAGTTAGGTAAGCAGGAATGGTCCCTTTTCTTGGCAAGTCACTAAATCGCCCTGTGCCGTCCGCGTGCTCGTGCTCCAAATATGCTTATTTTGCTTCTTCCTCTTGGGTTTCTTACCACATCAGAAAACTGCTTCCTTCTTTTATTCCTATGACTGGTTGAGATCAAGTTCCTAGAATGTGGAGTGGGGAGTTCCTTCATGGTCTTCTAGACTAGCAATTCTCAAAGTCTGGGGTTCCAGAGCCCTTTAACACCTCTTAAAAATTATTGAGAAATATTCCAAAAAGCCCATGTCTGTGTGGGTTGTATTTTTATAGCTTAAATTACATTACTATATTAAACTATTTTATATTCCATTTATACCATGTTATATGGCTTATCATTATGTGTCGACATGGGTTATATTATTTCTGTTTACCATATTAAAAATGAAGACATCTCAGTATTATGATGAATGTAGTTTCGATACTTAGGGGTCCCCAGATGACATTTAGAGAATCACTGATCTAGCCTAACTCCCACCGTTTTGTAGATTTGAGCACCGAGGTCCAGCGAGTGAGATTGCTTTCCCAAGGCCACACTATCTAGACAGCGCGAAACCCAAAACTGGAACCTAGTTGGGAACCACAGGCCAAATTTGCCTCGTGGCAAAGAAACCTCCGAGTTCTTATTCTTCACCTCCAATGCTAATTAAGCAGATTGATATTTGAAGAATCGAGGCTGGTTTGGTCCCCCTCCCCGTGTCCACAGTGTGCCCATCTGACTATATCCAACAGAATGGGTTTGATGTAAATTAACTCATTTACAATGATAATTAAAAGCCTCAATTTTACCAATGTTTTCCTGTCAAAAGCACATTCTGACTTGATATAATTCTAATGTAATCTGTTCTTCTTTATTACCTCTGAGAAGAGAGCTAAAAGACCAAAAAGCTTGACCAGTGGAGGCCTGGATCACTAGGGTTCCGGTCTTGAGAACTCATTCCAAACTGCATTATATTCCTCTCCTGGGTCAGAAGTCCTGCCCAGAGACATGGAATAAAATCCTTTGGTGATTTGTAGTTTGCAGAAAGGCAAGTCAGTGTGGTCCGCCATCTTTGTGTTTTATGATAAGAGGCCATGGCTATTGTGTCATCTTTACCTTCTATATTTATGAGAAAAGGACAAATAACCAAAACCCAATGGGACATTAAAGATGACTTAAAGAAAGCATTGATAAGTGTCCAGTGAAGACTTAGATTTATTCAAATTTAAGACACTGTATTCCTTGCTCTCTCGCTCCCTTTTCTTGCTCCCGGAAAAGAGAAATGACCAGCTCTACATTGCTGCTATTTTTTCAAGGAACAAATATAGAATTTCATTTGTTTTGGGGTGATTTCCTGGATTGATCATGTGACTAGAACAAGGAACGACCAGAGTGCTCCACTGGGATCCCTTGAATAGCAAGGGGAAATTATCTAGGTCTTTATCACATTAGATAAATCCTTTGTGGCAAACTTATGGTAGAACATTGATGGGAATCACCCAGAGTGGGTCTAAGTCTCCTTCGTTGGAGGGAATAATATTCAAATCAATGAGATCCCAGATTTAAAAGTATATTTTAGTTTGGGGATACCTAGAGTGATTTTTAAAAATTGTCCTTTATACAAATAGACTCCAAAAACAATGTAAGTAATAATTATAACAACAAATCAAGGAAATTTAGATACAACTTTTAAAAAAAGTTTTAGATGCATCTTTTTAAAAATTAACTTCCGGGGGCAGCTGAGTAGCTCAGTGGATTGAGAACCAGGCCTAGAGATGGGAGGTCCTGGGTTCAAATGTAGCCTCAGACACTTCCTAGCTGTGTGACCCTGGGCAAGTCACTTGACCCCCATTGCCTAGCCCTTACCACTCTTCTGCCTTGGAGTCAATATTGACTCCAAGATGGAAGCTAAGGGTTTTTTAAACAATTAAATAAATAAATAAGTGAATGGATGAATAAATAAATAAATAAATGAATGAATAAATAAATAAATAAATAAATGAAATGGAATGAAATAAAATAAAAATTAACTTCAATTCCTTGTCCAGCACTACAAATGAAGTCATTATTTTTTAAATTTATGTTTCTTTAACCAGAAATGTTCTTCCAGGGGGCAGCTGGGTAGCTCAGTGGATTGAGAACCAGGCCTAGAGACTGGAGATCCTAGGTTCAAATCTGACCTCAGCCACTTCCCAGCTCTGTGACCCTGGGCAAGTCACTTGACCCCCATTGCCTAGCCCTTACCACTCTTCTGCCTTGGAGCCAATACACAGTATTGACTCCAAGACGGAAGGTAAGGGTTTAAAAAAAAAAGAAAGAAATGTTCTTCCTTTGAATCTTTCCATTTCACTCCCTCATCTATCTAATGCCATCTTCTGTCCACTTTGGGGTCTTTTTTTTTTTTCATTTTTTCCCCTTGGCTGCTATAATCTTTACTACAATTCATACTGTGCTTTGTTGTGTCATGTCAAAAACACCTGTCCATGTTTACAGAATTACTTGAACCCATTTCAGAATCAGTTAAGTATCAATTCAGATTCTTCCCCTGCTTTCATTTTTTAAATTAATTTTTTCAGTTAAATAAAAATTTCCTTCTCCACCCCCCTTACTTTTACTCTACATTGAAAAGAAAAGGAAAACCCTTGTAACAGTTATACATAATCAAACAAGACAAATTACCACTTTGGCATTTTAAAATTTTATTCTTCTTTTCTGCATATTTGAAGGGAAGTGTTGAGTGGATTGCTTATTGTTTTTTTAAATCTTGTTAATCCAAGAGATGTTAAAAGGATTGCATTTGTGAAATCCCAAATCTTTAATATAATTCCAAGATAATTTAAATGAATGGAATGGAAAAATAATTCATGTATAACTTGATAATATAGCAGCAACATTTGAATGATATTTTCCTTAAAGAAAGTCCTGTAAGAATCTTTCTTTTCAAATTAAGAGAACCAAACAGAAAGAAGCCCAGATAATCAGGTCAGTTTAGCCATATTTACTATATAATTAAAAACATGCTCTACATAATATAGTCCTGAATTTTATTGACCATTATCTTTCTGTTCTGGGTATATGGAAATGCCCATTTTTATCTGAAGTTTATTAAGTGCAAAATAAAGATCATTTAAAAATATATATATGTATATATATATATATGCATCTCATATATATTCCCTAACCATATTAAGTTTGCCCAGAAAGCAGAGCTTAATTTGATCACCTCTGATCCCAGATTAATGATGAGAAAATAGCAGAAACCATTATCAAGTGGGACAAGGTGGTGAGGGATGGGAATAGATCTATAGCTAGTAGGCTCTAAATATGGGAAATGAAGCATGTAGCCAAGCGCCTTCTTTTTATTCCCTCATTCATTTATTAACTAAAGAATTCTTTACTGACCCCCTACTACAGATGTGATTGTCTGCACTACATAGTGATAAAGCACTACGGGGAAATGAAAGACAAACTCAGACATGAATTGTGATCTCTTAAATAAGATCTCTGGTACTTTGGCTTCACACATTCTTCACTGACCCTCCGAGATCTGTTCTGAACTTTTCTGTTTCCTTCTGTATGTTTTAAATCTTTTAGTGATCTTCTTTATGTGTGGATGTATTTTTGTATTTTGTATGTGTGATAATGTATATATATATACATATATTGGGGTACGTACTTCTATATATTTTACAACTCCATCGCTATCCCCTTAACTCATTCCTCCCAAATAGAAGCCTTCCTTCAAAATAGTATATGTAGTTCCTCATAGTTGTGAAATCATTCTTTGTTATTTGGATTGGTGATCCTTCGTGACTAATCTTTCTCCTGGCGGCTCAAAAATTCTATTATTTGGTATTAAAATCCTAAAATTTAACCATGTGGCTTGGAATTTCAACTAGGAGTCAATCAATAGTTTTTCTTCTACATTCAAAAGTTCTCGGCCATTTTTTGGCATCGTTTCCTGAGGTAGTGTGTTAATTTTTTAAATTAATTAACCTGTTTTTCTGCAAAAAAAAAATATAATAATAGATGTGGTCAAGCAAAACACATTGATACTTTGGCCACAACTGACATGTTTATCTCTTTCTGTACTCTTAGTCCATCACCTATCTTCCAAGAAAGTATATGAGGGGCAGCTAAGTAGCACAGTGGACAGAGCACCAGACCTGGAATCTGAAGGGCCTGGGTTCAAATCCAGCCTCAACACTTCCCAGCTAGGTGACTCTGGACAGGTCGTCCAATCTTGATTGCCTAGCCCTTACCCTTCTTTTGTCTTAAAGCTGATACTAAGACAGAAGGGAAAGGTTTTCAGAAAAAATAGGTGACAGGTAATGGTGATGACAATAGCATTTCCATAGCCCTTTAAGGGTTCTTTAAGTCAAAGGACCTGCGTTCAAGTTCTGGTTCAGACACTTAGCTTTGTGTCCTTGGACAAGTCCCTCTCCTCTCATCTATCAAATGATGAGGTTGGACTCAGTAAAGTTCTTCAACTGGAGTCTATGGCTTTTTTTTATATTATTTTGATAACAAATTCCAATATAATAGGTTTCCTTTGTGTTCTTATGTATTTTATTTTATACATTTAAAAACACTGTTCTGAGAAGGAGTTCACAGGCTTTACCAGACAGCCAAGGGGGTCCAGGACACACCCAAACCCCTTCGTCAGTGAGCTCAAAGACCCCTTTCAGACATGGATCTCCAATCTCCCAACAACTCAAAAGTAATCATCAAACGTTTCTTCTAGACTGAATTGAATCCCTTGAAACGAGCTCTTTCAGGGTACATATCTTCCCCCATTAAGATGACCAGCAGCTTCTCCTGACTGGCTGTCCTGGACTGACCCAGGAGATTAAAATAAGTGGATTACGGGCCATGACGACAGTAATGAGTTATTGATTTGGCAGCAGTGCTTTGCTCCTACTTCCTCGTCTTTCTCCCACAAGTTTCCTTCAAGAACAGCCTCAGCGCCCTTCTCTTGTCTCCTTGCAGCGGAACGGAAGCCCCCCCTTTTCAACATGAATGCAATGAGTGCCTTATATCACATAGCCCAGAACGACTCCCCGGTGTTACAGTCGAAAGAATGGTAAGGCCCCTCGTTTTCTGTGTCTCGTTTCCTTCGTCCGAGTTCTCTGAGACTGCCTCCATCCACACTTTGGAAAGAGATGTTGGGCGGGTTGGTTCCACCGAATTCCAGCTCGTGAGACGTCAGATGGTCGGGTATTTTGAGGGTGTCCCAACCTAAACGCTGACTCCTCCCGATTCCCCGGGGCCCCGCTCTGACCTACTAGTGCCGTGTCCCCAGAACGTGGTCCAGTGGTCAGCTGTCCAGCGAAGGGACCCCCAAACCTTCTTCCCCAGGCCCATGCTTCTCCACTCGCCCAATGGGGCATCATTTTGTATGTTAATCATCTCAGTCCTTTCCGTTGGAGTTTACAGTCACTTAGTCCTCTGGAGATGTGAGCAGCTCATAACTTTTCTGTGTGTTACACATGCCCATTTATCATGTCTCCTGTACAGAGATGTAAAGGGGGTGAGAGCATAGAGAAGGGCATCTATTCCTGTACAGGCATCTCTCCCTACAAATGTGCACAGAATTGTTATTGTTCCTCCTGTTCTTGGGTCCCAATGGCCTATCTGGGACCAGGAGGGGCTCGTCAAAAGGGCCCGCGGCCTCGATGTTCCGGGGACTCCCCATCCCGCACAAGTGGGCGCCTTCTCTTCAGCTTGGAGTCTCGGAGAGTTGGGAGGTTCAGTGCCTTGCCCACGGTCACAGTCATTCTAGGTCGGAGGCACTCCTTGAATGATAGCAAGTGTAAAGTACGTTGTTGACTTGTAAAGAGTCTAAAAACATAGCTCTTGTTAGTATCCTTATTGAGCTAAAGATCCATTACCCAGGAGGGAAGGTTTACATAAAAGGACTGAGACAGAGAGCTACGGGTCTTGTGTATCCCTCTCCCTGCCAAAAGCGTCTGTATTTCCAATCATTTCTTAGGCTTTTTGGTCCTGTGGCCTAGGATATATATTATCTTTGCATTCATGGGAAAAGAACCTACATAGAGGAGATCACCCAGTCTCACAGACACCCTTCCAGCAGCATCCAAAAGCCAAATCTGTGTAACCTGTGAGCAGGTACTGCATTTGTTCTCCAAAAGAAAACAAAACAAAACAAAAAGTCCTTTTTTCCAAACTCTACAACTTCATTTGGATGAAAAGAAGAGTGTGATATCATGAAAAGAGCAGAGAATTTGGGTTTGAATCCTGGCTTTGTCACTGACTCGCTGTATGACCTTGGACAAGTCACTTCCCTTACTAGGCCTCAATTCCCCCATCTGTGAAATGAGGAGGTTCAACTAGTTGGTATGTAAGTCCTCTAGTCTCACAATCTTAGTGCTAATCCAATATACTTTTTAACTCCTGATCTTCTTTTTTTAATTGATTGATTGATTCGTTTTTCTGTATTTGTATCCACAGGACGGACTCCTTTAGGGGATTTGTTGATTACTGCTTACAGAAAATACCTCAGGAAAGGCCAACGTCAGTGGACCTATTGCGGGTAATTGTCACCATTTTATCTAAGATGGGGCGGAGGTCGGTCATAAATCACACCCATGAACACTCCCCTCGGCAGAGTGACTGTCTCCTAACTTAGGGAAAAGTCACCAGGTCCAGCTTTAGGCTGTGTCCGCTCTGTTTTGGCAATAGAATGATTTTTGCTTCTGATGGACAAGAGGCCTTGGGGGTAAAAGCCATATAATTCATACCATCCTGGGAAAAGATTCAGAAATATGGGCTATGGGATTGTATAATTATTTGGATTCTGAACCGGGTGAATGGCTAGACCCAAAGAGTAGTCATTAAGAAAGAGTTCTGTGAAGGAGGTACCATGAGGAGCATCCCAGAGAATTGTGCTTAGCTCTTTGTTATTCAATGTATTGAGCAATGTCTCGAATCAAAGCAGATATAACATGATTAAAAAGTTTTCTATTGTCTCCAAGCTAGGAAATGTAGCACGCTGGGTGAAGGCAACAGGAGCTTTCATGGGCTGAAAGCTAAATATGAGCCGCCAATATGGCAGCCAAAATACACTAATGCAATCTTGGGCCACCTTAAGAGAGGCCAATATACTATACCCAAAATAGGGAAGTGGTAGTTCTGGTTTCCTCTGCCCTGGCAAGCTCACATCTGGTCATCTTAAATTCTGGAGGTCACATGGTAAAAGAGTAATTGATAAGCTAGAAAATGTCCAATGGAGAGCAACAAGCAAGTGAAGGACTCTATGTCCTTGCCATATGAGGATTGTTTGGAGGAACTGAGGATATTCAGCCTAAAGGAGAGAAGACTTGTGAGTCCATAACAATAATATTGTGCAAGAGAGATTAGAGAACAGACCCAGAAGCAACAAGGAAAGTTCTAAAGAGGTCCATCTGAACCAGCTTTTCCTAACAAGTAGAGCTATCCCAAAGTGGAATGGGCTGCCTTGGGAGATGGCTGATTTCCTTTTCTTGGAGGTCTTCAAGCAAAGGTGGGATGACCACCTGTTGGGTCTGTTGTCCTTCTCAGATTTGAGTTGCACCCATTGACCACCCGAGGTCCATTCCTACTCTAGATTTTGTGCTGCTGGGTAAACAAAGTTCTGTGTCCATTTCAGGAGGAAGGTTGATGCAAACCAGAGATATTAGGAAAGCCTTCAAGGAAGAGTGGTGATCAGATTGTTCTTCAAAGGATGGGTAGGAAAGGATTGTAGGAAAAACAACTCAGAAAGATTGGAGGACTCTGATGAACTCCCTGACCCACTCAAATTCTAGAGGACCACTTCAGAAGTATGCTATCCATCTCTTGATAGAGTGGTGATGGATTCAGGTAGATGCATCTTTGGCAGTGTGGGAATTTCTTTGTACGATTATTCATGCATGGTTTTTCTTTTTTTCCTCAGAGGGAAGGTAAAGAGATAGGGTAGCAAACGCAAGAAAAGAGCCATCACTGAGTCATCTTTTTTAAAATTTCAGAGAAGAGAATTGGAAGGAAGGCCAGAAAGACTCACAGATAAGCAGGATAGCTTTGAAAGTTATCACCTGAGCTCATTGCATATTAAAAAAGGAAAAATCCTATATATAATGAATTGCTTCCATTTCTTATTCAATCCACTTTTTCTCTTCTACTGTATATATAGAAATACCCATTTCCTTTGGAGTTTTTTTAAGTGCAGAATACAAATAAGACTTTAAAAAGCAAGTGAGCATAAGAGAATTACTGTACAGTGAGGCAAGGGTCAATCCATTTAGAGCAAATGTCTAGATCACATTAATCTATTATAGGAAATTGCAGTTTAATGGGGTGTAATTATTAACTAGTTCCTCATTTTTCTTTTTTTTCAGCCAACATCTTCTTAGGGCTTTCAATCCCATCATTCCACTCAATATGTCTAGAATATCACTTTTTTCCCCTTTTTTTTCAACCATGCTTATGATCATCTCCTACTTTTGTACATCAGAAACAAAATATGTATATTGCCATTTTTGGAGAAAAATATCCATTTACTCCCCAAATAGCTTTTAATTCTGACCTTCTGATTAAATGTGCAAGTCAGAATCTATATCTGTCTTCAGGGTATACACAGTATACACAGGATACACAGTATAGTGGCTCTTAGAGGATAGTTCCAAAATCCTTTTCCGAATAGACTTCATCATGAGATAGAGTTGGCCCAAGTTTCTTTTTTTTTTTTTAAACTATTCCGGTGGCACACAAACTGCAGCATGCCCTACTACAGCTGGAGAGTTTGGGGGTCCAAATGTAGCAATGAACCATCATCTTAAGAAGTGACATAACTCCACTGAGAGAGGCACGACTCTAAAAAGTTGGATGCCAGGCGAGATTTGGGAGTGGTGGAGGAGAAAGAGAAGAAACTCATCAAATTGTCTTCTTAGGCCCAAAAGGGTTTGATCCTCATTGGCAGAAGGGTTGTCCATGCTGATGGAAACACAGATCTTTGGGCTTATTAAAGATGAAAGGTCTCTTACCATCTCTTAGGGCTTGGCACAAAGATTGGCTCATAGTAGGCAGTTGATAAGTGCTTATTGACTACACCAACTCCTAGTTTTATCTATTTTCTATGGTAATTCAGAAACCACCTTTCTGCATTTTACTTTGTTAGTTAAAGTACTACTGAAGAAAATAATAATAATCCTGCTAAATAACCTTTGCCTTAAGACTGTTTTCCCAGGGGCAGCTAGGTAGCAGTGTAGATAGCACACCAGGTCTGAAATCAGGAAGTCTTAGGTTCAAATCTGGCCTCAAACACTGCCTAGCTATATGACCCTGGGCAAGTCATTTACCTCTGATTGCCTAGTCCTTCTTCTGTCTTAGAATTGATACTAAGACAGAAGGTAAGGGTTTAAAAAAAACTGCTTTCCCACTACTTAGCCCAAGTCATTTTCAACCATGCTTATGATCATCTCCTACTTTTGTACATCAGAAACAAAATATGTATATTGCCATTTTTGGAGAAAAATAGCCATTTACTCCCCAAATAGCTTTTAATTCTGGCCTTCTGATTAAATGTGCAAGTCAGAATCTATATCTGTCTTCAGATGGGAATGGCCTGTGAGCACATCTGTGTCCCTGAACCCTCTGCCTGAGCCCTTCATTTGCTTTCCTGATCACACGACCCCTTGATATGTTTATTTTCCTGGTTCCTTCACGGATGCTATTCATTTAATAAACATTTATTAAGTGCTTCCTATTTGTCAGACACTGTGCTAAAGGCAGGGGATACACAAACTGGCAAAAGACAGTCCCTGCCTGCAAGGAGCTTATAGTCTAAGGGGGAAGTCAACATGCAAACCGTTATGTAAAGAGAAGCTTCAGACAGGATAAATTGGAGATAATCAATAGTTGGAGGGAACTAAGATTAAGGGAGATTGAGAAAGCCTTCCTCAGGGGGCCCAGAAGCCCTTCTGTTCCCTTTGTGAAGACATATCAGTCAGTGAATCCATTGACACCCAAGGTCATGACTGTAGAACTGATGGATTCTTTTCATGACATATTAAGGTTTTCTGGTTACTACGCTACTGTGTGCATGGCCTCTTCAGCTTTCTCTACCCTAAAGCTAACTTTTACTGACCCATTTTATCTCCGGGTAGCTTCCTGCATCTCATCTATTTTTACTCTGAAGCCACTGGCCTTGGAAAACAAGAATTATTAACAGGGGCTCTTATACAACTCTCTCTCGGTGCCATCAAATAAATGTAGCGTGCCATAATTACTTCTTCCCCTCTGTCTATTGGTGGTATGTAGACCTCCGGTTGAAGTGCTTAGTTTAGTGTTTTCATTTCTTAAACATTCGGATTAATTACACTGATTTTTTTTTTCGATCACCTACTATGCTTGAGGTACTCCGGTAGCCAGCCTAGAAGAAACAGAGATGAGGAAGCCAGCAAGCTGTCCTCAGGGAGGCTGTGCTCTGGTAGGCATCCAAAAATTGACCCAGAACATTGGGCCTGAAGTCAAGAAGACTCAGCTGAATTCAGATTCAGGCCAGACACTCCCATCACCTTGGCTATGGCGTTTAGCTTCTGCTTGCCTCCATTTCATCATCTATAAAATAGGGATATAAAACAGGGATCATAACAGCCTCTACACACACACACACACACACACACACACACACACACACACACACACACACACACAACTTGTTGTAAGGATCACATAGCTGTAAAGTGCTTAACCCAGCAGGCTCTCTATAATAATCATCATTATTATTTCTATACCAAATTGTTTCCATGTGATTCCCCCATTAAACTGTAAGCTCTTTGAGGGCAGAAATTGTCTTTTGCCTCTTTTTGAATCCCAAACCTTTAGCAAGGTGTCTAGCTCATTGGAATAAGGGGACAGCTGGGTGGCTCAGTGGATTGAAAGCCAGACCTAAGAAATAAGAAGTCCTGAGTTCCCATCTGGCCTCAGACATTTCCTAGTGGTGTGACCCTGGGCAAGTCACTTGACCCCCATTGCCTAGCCCTTACTGCTCTTCTGCCTTGGAACCAATACACAGTATTGATTCAAAGATGGAAGGTAAGGGTTTTTTTAAAAAATAAATTAATTAAATAAAAGGCATTGTGAAGAGGATGATCCCCCCTACCCCTGGGCCTTGATGAAAATGAAAAAGGTTTTTCACAGCAGTTGTGGGAAAAGTTCCTCTTTGTTGGAAGGCCTGCCCTTGTTCTACGAATCCAGAAAGGGAACGAGGGAGGGAAAAGGTTTGCCACCATCTAGCGTTCTCGATTTTTCAGTGTGATTAAATTAGCCTGAGCCATTTGAACCTAAATCCTAGATCAAGAACTCAAGATGGTTTGGGAGGAAAAGAAGAAAATCATCATCATTATCATTTGCTTTTTGCATGCTGAGTGGGAGACAGCATCTATCCACAAAAACCTATGCAACTGCCCTAAGGAACTGTGTTTATTTTCTATAGAGAGAGATTTACATATAGAGATTTACAAATGTTCTGCGGTCACCCATCCCTGCTTCTTTTTATCCTTCATTCAGCATGACTTTGTACGCCGAGATCGGCCCCTACGGGTCCTCATTGACCTCATACAGAGGACAAAGGATGCAGTTCGCGAGCTGGATAACTTACAATATCGGAAAATGAAGAAAATCCTTTTCCAAGAGGCACGGAATGGGCCTTTGAACGAGTCACAGGAGGAGGAAGAAGTAGGTTCAGCCTTGGCGGGGTAGGGAGGAGGGTTCAGAGCTTTGGCTAGTCATGGGGTGGACCAGGAGAAGAGCCTTTCTCTGATTTGCACTTGTCTCCCATTTATGTTCAACATCAGCAGTGATAAGCGTTCTTCCTTCCAAGTGGAGGGTGAATCCATCTTGATCTTCCTCTTTTAGATCCATCCATTAGAGCCATCCATTGGGTGGGTCATGGCGTTAGAAGCCATTTAGTCCTTCGTCATCACCCATCATTGCGAATATTTTTTAAGTGCTCTAAAGTTTGTGAAATGATTTGCTTTACAACAACCCTGGAAAGTAGCTACTCATATTATCCCCATTTTGTTATTCAGTCATTTCAGTTGTGCCTGGCTCTTCATGACTCTATTTGGGGTTTTCTTGGCAAAGATTCTGAGGTGGTTTTCCCTTTCTTCTCCAGTTCATTTTACAGATAAGGAAACTGAGGTGAGCAGGATCACACAGCTAGTAAATGTCTGAGACCAGATTTGAACTCAGGAAGATGAGTCTTCCTGATTCGAGGCCAGGCATTCTCTGCATTCTGGTGTCACCTAGCTGTCCTGCAATCCCTGTTTTAGATATGAGGAAATTGGCCCTGGGAGGAGTTAAGTGACTCGTCCAGGAGTCACAGTGAGAGTGTCTGAGGAAGGATTCAAACTGAGGTCTTCCGAACTCCCAAGTCCACCTGAAGAGGAAACCAAGCTGGTGGGAAGCCAAGTGACTTGCCTAGGGTCACGCGAGTACCGAGTATCCAAAGCCAGATCTAATCCGGAATCCTCCGTCTCTAGAAATGACATTCTTTCCACTCCCCCATGCTGCCTCCCATTGTTACAAAAATCTGAATTTGGAAAATCATACTAGGCCATAAAAGAAGTGAGAAGGGTTTATTCTATTCACGTTTATATAATCCCTTTGTACATCAATCAGAGCAAATAGTGAGGTCCAGGCCAGCTTCTCCCTCATACCAATCCTACTTCCAAGTGGTCTTCCATGGCTATCGGTTGTAGTTCAGTTCACATGGACATTTAGTAAACGTCTGCTATGATCAGTGTATTTCAGCCAAATGGAAGAGGGACAGATAGCCAGCCTTGAAATCAAGAAGTCCTGGATTCAAGTCCTACATCTCACACATGCTAACCTGGGGCAAGTCACTAGCTTCTTTCTCAGTGACTCCACATCACTCTATAGAGGGGACAGCTGGGTAGCTCAGTGGATTGAGAGCTAGGCCTAGAGATAGGAGGTCCTGGGTTCAAATCTGACCTCAGACACTTCTCAGCTGTGAGATACTGGGAAATTCACTAACTTCTTTCTCAGTGACTCCACATCACTCTCTTAAGACTATAGAAAGGGCAGCTAGGTGGCTCAGTGGATAGAGTGCCAGACCTCGAGTCAGGAGGGCTTAGGTTCAAATCTGGCGTAGGCAAGTCACTTGGCTTCTCTCCACCTCCATGTCCTCATCTTCACAACGAGGCCATGGCATAATGGACCTGGAGTTAGGAAGGAGGCAAACTGTTGGAACTATAAAGCAGAATGTATTAAACTAGGAACTACTCAAACTACTTAATTATTTATTTATTTTAAATAGATAGAGATAATTTTTTTTATTTTAAATAGAAAATATATTCATTCCTATAAATATGTTTTACACAAAATATATTTCTCTAAAATAAATATTAATCTTAAATAGCTAAATACATATAAATAGAAATACATAAATATAGAGATGCATATATTTATATACACACAAATATATTAATAACTATATTTTAGTTTAATTGGTTTCCTTTTTAATCCTTTGTGATTTTTAAAAATACATTTAATAGATTTTACCAAATGACACAATGAAAGGGTAAGAGCCTCTGGCCTAAGTGAAGCATAGAAAAAATCCATCTAAAGAAAAATCATAATGGATAGAGTGCTAAACTGGGGATCAAAAAGACCCAAGTTCAAATCCAGCCTCAGATGCTTCTAGGCAAGGTACAATGATCTAATGCATATTGTACCTGGTTTGTGTTCATGTCATCCTGCTCCTACACATTCTAAATGGCGAGTAACTGTTGCTTGTTGATCTTAGTGCCTCCCACAGCATCTTACACAAAGTAGACCATCAATCAACCAACATTTATTAGGAGTCACATATGTTAGGCATTAGGAATACAAGTACAAAGAGTAAAACCATCCCTGCCTGCAAGGAACCACATTCTGTCAGGGGAGGCAGCAAGCCCCAGCAGAGGTCAACACAAAAGCACAGTATAAATGCAAGAAAAGGGAAGACCCCAGCCGTCAGCGGGGTCAGGAAAGGCTTCTTTCCATAGGAGACAGTGTTTGAGCTCAGTTTTGAAGGAAACTAGGGAGATGAAGAAACAAAGGGCCACACAGGGGGAGCAGTGTGGGCATAGCCATGGAGAAAGAAGATGAGACTCAGGGGTGGGCTGGGGGTGAGTCTAAGAAACAGGAGGAAGATCAGTTTAACTAAGCAGTGGAGAGAGTGGATGGATGGATGGAAGGATGGATGGATGGATGGATGGAAGATGGATGGATGATGGATGGATGGATGGAAGATGGATGGATGATGGATGAATGGATGGATGATGGATGGGTGGATGGATGGATGGATGGATGGATGGATGGATGATGGATGGATGATGGATGGATGGATGGACGATGGATGGATAATGGATGGATGGATGGACGATGGATGGATGATGGATGGATGGATGATGGATGGATGGATGGATGGATGGATGGATGGATGGATGATGGATGGATAGACAATGGATGGATGATGGATGGATGGATGGATGATGGATGGATGGATGGATGGATGGACGATGGATGGATGGATAGATGGATGGATAATGGATGGATGGATGGATGGATGGATGGATGATGGATGGATGGATGGATGGATGGATGGATGGATGATGGATGGATAGATGGATGGATAATGGATGGATGGATGGATGGATGGATGGATGGATGGATGGATGGATGATGGATGGATGGATGGATGGATGGATGGATGATGGATGGATAGACAATGGATGGATGATGGATGGATGGATGGATGATGGATGGATGGATGGATGATGGATGGATGGATGGATGGACGATGGATGGATGGATGGATGATGGATGGATGGATGGATGGATGATGGATGGACAATGGATGGATGGATAGATGGATGGATAATGGATGGATGGATGGATGATGGATGGATGATAGATGGATGGACAGATAAATAGATATGTGATGAGTGGATAGATAGAAAGGTACATAGATCATAGATGAATGGATGGATTACAGAAAGATAGACGGACATAAAATGGGTGGATATATAGATATATATAAGACAGACAGATGATAAATAAATGATAGACAAGACAGATAATATGATAGATGGATAGAGAGATACATCGTAGATAGATAGATGATAGAGAGATGGAGAGACTCAGGTAGATAGCTGGATGAATTAAGCACCTTCTATGTTCCTGATACTCAGTGACAAACACATAAATGAAATGATCTGTACTCACTCGATAAGCATTTGTTATGATGGAAAGAACAAAGAACATGGAGTCAAGATTTGACCCAGATCCTTACCATCCCTTAGAAAGTCCCTTTACCTCTGCATGCCACAGTTTCTGAATCTGAAATGGGTCTGAGTGTATTCACCAGGGTTGTGATACAGAAAGACAAGACTTCTATAAATCTCAGTTTATACCCAGCCTTGGACACAGCTAACTGTGTGATCTTGAGCTAGTCACTTACTCTCTATGTGCCTCAGTTTTCTCAAATATAAAATGTGGATAACATTACCACCTATCTTCTATGGTCATTGTGAAGATAAATGAGATCACTTTTTTTTAACCTTTTACCTTCTATCTTAGACTTAATACTGTGTATTGGTTCTGACAGAAGAGTGGTAAGGGCTAGACAATGGGGGTTAAGTGACTTGCCCAGGGTCACACAACTAGAAAGGGTCTGAGGCTACATTTGAAACTAGGACATCTCATCTCCAGGCCTGGCTTTCTATCCACTGAGCCACCTGGCTGCCCCTGAGATAGCCTTTGTAAAGCCTTCCATAAAGTTGATAGTAGTATAAAAATGGCAGCTGTTGTTGTGGTTGTTGTCAGTCATTATAATTGTCTAGTCCCTGAAAGCTCTTCTTAGGCCACTGGAGGGGTCCCGAAGGATCTGTAGGCCTCATCACAAACCTCCTGGTGGGGGGGGGGGGGCGGATTTCAGTAGGCCTTATGGGCATCCTCCTACAGACTTGGCCTCGTTTGCTTTGCTTATATCAGTAAGACTGCTGAGCATGGAGGGAGAAAGCCCTCCACCGGCAGTTCTTGGAACCTTACGACCCATGTCCAGAGCAGCCTCTGGGGAAGACAGACAAGTGGATCTGAGATGCCTAGAAATCGTGAGGCAGTGAGGCCACTACATAAAAAGTTTTATCTTTGCAGATTTGGCAGAAAATCCACTTGGCACTGCAGAATTGAGTGGGTTTAATAGCTCGGTCAATGGATTGTCACTTTTCTCTCCAGTGTTCTTCTGTTTTTTTTTCTTTTAACTCCAATGCCCGATTTTTATAGGACAGTGAACATGGGACAAGCCTGAGCATAAATATGGACAGCCTGGGCAGCAACCACTCCATTCCAAGCATGTCTGTGAGCACGGGCAGTCAGAGCAGCAGTGTCAACAGCATGCAGGAGGTCCTAGATGAGAGCAGCTTGGAAGTGGGCATGACACATGATGATGAAGGCATCATTAATTCCGGTTCCTCCGTCGTGCACAAGAAGGTAGGTTGTGGGCCATGCTCCAACGCACCCTCCAGATTGCATCCTATGAAAGGGTAGCTCAAGTCACTGGCATCTCAGCTTGTTTCCTCAACAGCACTCTTGAAATCAAAGGAAGCTATAGTAGTTGGAGAATCCCCTAGGCTGGATGACAGTGTGGGGTGCCAGTTCTTTCTGTGAAGACTTCTCCATCTTCTTCATCTACTTCTTACAACCTTTCTTAATTTTGTTGCCTCCCTGTTTACCACCCTAATCAGATCTAGAAACCTACTACCAAGCTCTCACACTGGCAGTCCTTTTCTCAAGTATTAGCCCTAAAGTTATAGGCCTTCAACCCTTCCTGAACAAAAGCCATCTGTTGTCCAAAGATAAAGTTGATAGATCCCTGGAGAAAAGACTAAAACAAGAAAATAGAGAATGAGTAGCTCGATATTGGGAATCCTGAGAGATTCTCCTCAAAGAATTTTTGTCCTCCCACTGTTCCTTTTTCTTCCCTCTGAGGCCAAACAAAATCTTTAATCCCCCTTTCATAGGACAGGCCTTTAAACACTTGAAGATCCTTCTGATGGCCCCTTAACCACAACCTAAGCCTAACTGCCCTAGTTTCACCAATAGATCAGTCTTCATTGAGCTCTAAATCAACACCCTCTACCATTTTGGTTGCTCTGCTCTGGACATTAGTGCCCTTACTGAACTGTGACCCACAGAAGTGCATACTTCCCCAGGTGGGAGCTGACTGGGATAGAGTGGATCTGGACAATAACCTCTCCAGCTAGGCCCGGACACCAGACCTCTGTGTTAGTGCCACCAGAGAATCCATTAGCCCACTCGCCTCCTATAGAAAGCTGTTGTTGACTCATTGAGCTTGCAGTCCCCTAAACCCCCCCAGGTCTTTCTCAGACAAACTGGCATGTGGTCATGCTTCCCACCACTTTGTATATGTGATGTTGATCTTTACAACCCACAAATAAAACTCCTTTTGGGGGGGGAGAGGGGAGAAATTTGCTCTACTAGTACAGATTTACATCTCACTTATAATTTAGTTTTAAAGAGTTGCCTGGAGCACTAAGAATTTAAGTGATTTACCTTTTCACTAATAGGCATTCGAATCCAGACCTTTCCTGACTTCAGGGCTAGACCTCTAGTTATTACACTGTTCTGCCTATCAAGACTTGAAATTAATCCATATTAAATTCCATTTTACTAAAGTTGACCTCCAATATTCTAGCCTGTCAAAATCGGTGTTTCCTGTCCTGACTCGGTTATCCAAATCCCTATGACCCTCCACTGGAGACTTCTTTCCAAACTGATATCAAACTGTTAGTCAGTATTCTAGGTCTGGTTATTCATCCATTTCTGAATCTACCAAGTTATAGTATTGTTTGCTTGAACTCAATTAAAGCGAGCATTTACTAAGCACCTACTGTGTAGATAGGCACTGGTGATACAAAGGCAAAAGAAGTACTCAAGAAGCCTCTATTCCACTGGGGGATCCCCATGGTTATAGATTAGTAAGTATACAAAAAAGTATACTACAAAAGCAAATAAATAAACCCCAAGTGATTGCTGCAGAAGAGAAGACAATCAGGAAAGCCCTTGGATATCTCTCCATCTTTTCCACAAGGAGAACATGATGAACTTGGGGATGGGGGGAACAAACTTTATTGCCAAGTCTAGGAAATATGTGCCCCAAAATCATGGTAGGACACTTTTTGTGATAGCAAAAAACTGTCAGCACAAAGGAGTGCCCAGAAACTGAAGAATGGCTGAACAGATCGCAACACACGAATGCACTCTTAAGAAACTGAATATCAGGAATTCAAAGGAACATGGGAAGACTTGTATGAAATGATGCCCAGTGATGAAAAGAGAATCAAGAAAGCATTTCAAGGGGCGGCTATGTAGCTCAGTGGATAGAGAGCCAAGCCTGGAGGCAGGAGGTCCTGGGTTCAAATGTGGCCTCCAGCACTTCCTAACCACGTGACCCCAGTCAAGACACTTAACCCCAGTTGTCTAGCCTTTAGTGCTCTTCTGCCCTGCAACTGATAAGTAACACTTAGTATCAATTCTGAGACAGAAGTAAGGGTTTGGAGAAAGGAGAGAGACAGAGACAGAGAGGGACAGAGAGAAGAGACAGAGGCCCAGAGAGAGAGAGAAGAGAGAGAGGCAGAGACATAGAAACAGAGAGAGACGGAGACAAAGAAAGAGACAGAGAGAGAGAAGAGAGAGAATGGGAGGAGGAAGGAAAGAAGGAAGGAAGGCTTTTGTGGAAATGAAAAGCTGCTGAACTCTAATCAACTACAATGAGCAGTCTTGGTCTTTGATGGAGAATCCTATCTCCCTATCCTCAATAGATAGGAGGTACAAAATGTTGCCAACACTGAGATATGGCTGCTTTCCTGACCAGTTTTGTTTAATTTCTTTTCTTTGTTGCAAAGAAGAAATCAGAGGGGAACAGGTCTATCAGGAAATAATTGCTGTTTTTAAATTTAATGATACATAAAAAAGAAACCAAAATAAAATCTAAATAAACTATATACAGTGTTTCCCTGAGCTAAAACCTTCATGGCCCTATCAAAAAATATCCTAATGTTAGTATCCCATGACCTTGATGAAACTATGTGGACTCTTTGGAATAACAACTTCCCTTTCTAGATGTTCACCAACTATCCCTTTAATAATACTTTCTTTTTGCCATTTAGCATTTTGCCAAGAGTCAATATCAAGTTCATCGGACTCTAGTGTGAAGGCTCCATTTTTTTTTCAAATCTGGGCCTTTCTGCCAGCCTTAAACTGTCTTTTTCCTTCTCCACAATCTTTCAAAGAAGGCCATCACAGCTTCTACCAGTTCTTTCAGTACCAATGTTTGTGGGGCAGGTGACTTGGACTCATCAAGGGCGACCACATAATCTCTTGATACCTCCTTACTTAACCTGGGTCCTTGGCTCCCTTTTATCCACTGTCCTTCATAGTCCAAAGGCCAATCTCTTTGGCAGAGGAGACAGAACTGGGCTGCTCTACTATCTCTGTTCTCTGTTGTCATCTACTCACCCACTCTGAGCAGCAGTCTTGGCCTCCTTAGAGCCTTCTCCAATAATTCTTCAACAAGAGAAGCACACTACAGTGTTTATAAATGCCGAGCCATGTGATTTTAAAAAATGAAATTGACCATATCAGTCTACTTGTTTAAAAAAAATGTAAAAAGAAACTTGGCCATCCCTTAACAAGGGTGAATCAGGTGATTTTTTTTTTCAAAAAAGAAATTGACCATAGCTTAACAAACCGAACCAGGTGATTTAAACAATGAAATTAGCCATATCTTAACAAACTATACAAGCAAGAGGGAGTCATTGAACCTTCTTGAGCAGGGGAGTGAAATAGTCAAATCTGTGCTTTAGGAATATCACTTTGGCAGATTCATGTATTGTAAACTTGAAAGGGAAATCATTTAGAGTGCTATTACAATAGTCTAAGCAAGAAGTGATAAGAACCTGAACTAGGGTAGTGGCCCAGATGAATAGAAGGAAGAAGACAAAAGTGAGAGCTTTCGTGGATGTAGAGTCTATGAGACTAAAAAGTTGTGTGGGATAAGGTAGGATGGGGAGCTGAGGATGGTGCCAAGGTGGCAAAACAGAGTGACACTGAGAAGATACTCTGCTTTAGGTAGAAAAAAGGAAGTAGGGAAGAAGGGTGAATTTGGAAGAAGTATAATGAGTTTTGTTTCAGCTGTGTTGAGTTTGAGGTGCCTTCTAGGATAGCTCATTGAAAATGTGATACTAGAGTTTAGGATAGAGATAAGGCCTGGATAGTCTGGGATTCACCTGCATAGAGATGATAATTAAACCCAATGGAAATGATGAGATTTTCAAGAGAGTTTAGGAGGAAGAAAAGAGGGGCAAAATGACACATGGCTAAAAGTAAATATAGTGGCTCTGATTATCATAATTTCTTAAAAAAAAAAACCCTCACCTCCCATCTTAGAAGCAATACTATGTATTGGAAGGAAGAAGAGCAGTAAAGGCTAAACGATCAGGGTCAAGTAACTAATCCAGAGTTACACAGTTAGGTGGTAGGAGTCCATAGTTGAACCCAGGTATCTCTCCATACACTGAGCCACCTATAATTTCTTTTAAAAGTTTAACATATGTGTGACCCTGGGCAAGTCACTTAATCCCCATTGCCTAGCCCTTACCACTTTTCTGCCTTAGAACAAATACACAGGATTGATTCTAAGATGGAAGGGAAAGGCTTAAAAGAAAAAGTTTAACATAAAGCACATGCCAAAATAAGGATTCTAATAAAGACAGAGACTATCAACCAGCAAACACTTTTATCTTCTAGCCAAACAGAAAAATATGCTGGCCAAAGGCAACACATTTTATTATTAGTTGATTGAAAAAAAATTCAGTTTAATTCTGCAGAAGACACAGTCATAAAGACTCCTCCAACAAGATGCAGCCCACATATATATATATATATATATATATATATATATATATATATATATATATATAGAGAGAGAGAGAGAGAGAGAGAGAGAGAGAGAGAGAGAGAGAGAGAGAGATCTGAATCATACCGGTATACACAGAAGAAATCTGCTAGAGGTAACTTGGTTTTTGAAGGCACTCAGGGACCAGTTTTCAAGGTATCTAAAAATCATAAATGATGTTATCACACTCAGAAACAAATGAAGAGGAAGAACCTGACTACCAACCCACATATCTATTTTTTCATCTCTATAAAATATGAGAATGACCTACACATGTATGGAAGGTGTCCTTGATGAAAGTATGGTAAGGAAACAGGCAGTTTTCCACAACCACTTTTCTATGGATTAAAATGTACATAAAATGCATGGACATGCTTATTTGTTAATTGATTACCCTCCAGAATTCCTCAATCTTAAAGGTCCCATTGCCAATAAGATGAACTTCATATATGTGCTGAAATGTCATATGTTTCCTGAGTAGATGTAACTGGGCGTAACTATATTCAGCTATACTCTGATTACGGGTCAGTCGCAAGTTTTTATTAATTGTCTACTATGTGCCAGGCATTATGCCAAGCCCTGATGCTACTAAGAAAGGTAAAAGACAATCCATACCGCCAAGGATGTCGCAGTCTAATGGGAAGGAACAAAAAATGCATAATGATATGAATTCTGTCATGAAGGATGCCCCGCACAGAGTTGAAGTTGAAGAGAGAGATTCCCTTTAGATGGTTATGTTTTCTATCTGTTCCTGCTTGTCAATAAAGCTCAGCTGATTCCTTCAAGCTGGAGCCTCCTCAGTGAGATCCCTAGCTATCCAAAAGAAAGGAGCTTAACCATCCACAGAGAAAAATCAAAGTGGATGAAGCATGCATGCATCATACATAGAAAGTGACTTCTTAGTGGATAGTCCATCAGAAAAAATATTATCTTGGAATGGCCCTACTAATGGACAGCAAACTAGAACTAGAATTAAATAGGAGAGATTAAATCACAGAATTTTGGAGGCAGAAGAAACATCAGAAGCCAATTCATCCAATCCATATCCCAAAAAGAGTCCCCTCTACAACACTACCAAGTGGCTTTTGCCTAAACATCCCCAGAGAAGGGGAAGTCCCTGCATCCTGAGGCCCATCCATTACACTTCGGGAAAGTTCTTATTGTTAAGGAGTTTTCCTTACATCAAACTTAAATTTGCCTCCTTGCAGCTTTGACCCGTCACTCTTTTTTTTTTTTGCCCTCTTGGATTAAACAAGGAAATCTAATATCTTCCCTACATGATAGCCATTCTGTATACTTGAGCAAAGCTATCTTGTTCTCTCCCCACCTCAAATCTTCCTGAGATCAAACATTCCCATTTCCTTCAATTGATCTAAAGGAGGTAGGAATTCACAGTCCATCATCATGGTTGCCCCTCTGTGGACATCCTATCAGTTATTCGCTTCTTAAGACCCGAGTGTCATACTCCAGATATTGTCTAACCATGGCAGAATACAACAAAACTATCCCTTTCTGTCCCTAGAAGCTCTGCCCCCTGTTAATGCTACCCAATAGAGAGCCAGGCCAGGGGACTGGAGGTCCTGGGTTTAAATCTGGCCTCAGACACTTCCCAGCCGTGTGACCCTGGGCAAGTCACTTAACTCCCATTTCTTAGCTCTTGCCTCTTTTATGCCTGGTAACCAATACACAGTATTGATTCAAAGATGGAAGGTAGGGGTTTAAAAAAAAAAGTAAAAGAAGATTGTCAACAGTATCGCCTCACAAAATGATGCAAAGTAATCATTGCCGTATCTCACTGGTTGATCCTATTGAGCTCATAACTCAGCAAATCCAGCCCCATGATATTTTCCAGATGAGTTGTTATCCAGTCTCTCCTCTTCCCCTTTTGGGCAAAGATTTTTATGAACCTAAATGTAAGATTTTACATTTATCTCTAATAAATTTCATCATTTTATATTCAGCCCAATATTTTAGCTCTACCAGATCCTCCCAGATCCTGTTTTTGTCATTCAATTTTAGCCTTATGAAAATATTTGACCATAATCAGAAAATGTGAACACATGTCATGTATGATGTTAACATGACGTGTTAACATAACATAATATAACTTAAATAACAGAGGACCAAGCTTCAAACTTTGGGGTACTCCACTGGAGACCTTTTACCATGTTTTCATGGAACCATAAATGACTACTCTTTGGATCCAGCCATTCAATTACTTCCAAATTCAATAATATTATCGCCTACTCCACGTGTCTCTATCCTTTTCACAAAAATAGGATGAACGATCAAATTGCCCTGCTAAAAATACAGCTAACCTGAGGGACAGACTAAGCAGCAGAAGAATGGTTTCCCCAAAGGCCATAATACCATAAATTAAATAAGCCCTTACTTTCCATCTTAGAATCAATACTGTGTATTGTGGTGCCAAGGCAGAAGAGCAGTAAGGGCTAGGCAATGGGGGTCAAGTGACTTGCCCAGGGTCACACAGCTAGGAAGTATCCAAAGCCAAATTTGAACCCAGGACCTCCCTTCTCTAGGCCTGACTCTCAATCCACTGAGCCACATAGCTGTATATAATAAATTAAAAATAACCTTAATACTCAATTGAATTTTAATGAATTGTACTGATCAGCACTTGTCCCTGAGAGCTTTCTCTTATCAGTAAAGAGATGAAATACTATGGATTCAGAATGTCGTCAGTTTTCTGATTAGATTTGCTGGGTCACTTGATTTTGCTCAGATATTTTGCTTGGTTACAAGGGAAGATTTAGTGGGAAAGTCAAATGAAAACAAGGACTGGCTATGGCACCATTTAAAACAAATACACCAATAAAACTTAAAAATAAAATAAGATCAATCTCAGTAAACTCGATTGGCCACATTCTCCAGATATGTCACATTAGTGGCCCTGGGGGCGGGGGGAGGAAATAAAGTTGTTCTGGCATGATCCGTTGTTGATTTTTAAAAAAAATCATGCTAATCCTATGTCAACATTACTGCCTGTTTAAATGGTCATTCATTATCTCTCTAATGGATATAGTCTAGATTTTTGCCAGGAAATCAGTCAAAATCACTTCCCTGTTGTTGGCAGGCTCCATTCCATTTTCTCTTCAGAAACCTGGGTAGGGAGGAGGGCAGCTGGGTGGCTCAGTGGATTGAGAGCCAGGCCTAGAGACAGGAGGTCCTGGGTTCAAATATTGTCTCAGACACTTCTGACCTCTGTGACTTTGCACAAGTCACCTAACCCCCATTGCCTAGACCTTACACTATTTTGCCTTGAAACCAATACATAGTACTGATTCTGGGACAGAAGGTGAGGGTTTAAAAAAAAAAAGAAAGAAAAAACTTGTATGAATCATACTTCCTAGCTGTGTGACCCTGGGCAAGTCATTTAACTCCCATTGCCTAGCCCTTCCACTCTTCTGCCTTAGAACCAATGCATAGTATTGATTCTAAGGTGGAAGAGAAGGATTAAAAAAAAAAACAAAACTGGGCAACATTTGCCCTTCCCCAGGCATAGGATCAACACTTTAGAGCTGGGGGAAAAAAAAAAAAAACCTTACAAGTCTTCCAAGCCATTGCTCTAATTTTGCAGATCAATGAATGAATAGATGATAAAGTTCTTAAATAGGGTTACTGAGGCTCAGAGATGTGGCGACCTGCCCAGGTTACAGAAGTAGTAAGTAACAGAGCAGGAATTCCAATCTAGGTCCTCTAAATCCAACTTCTCAGCGCTTCCCAAGGTAGACCAGCACTTCCTTTCGACGGTAAGCAATCATTTTGGCTGCTTCAGGGAATAGCGCTCTCTTCCTAGCATCTTCCTTCATTTGGGGATTGGCTTCCTGTTAGCCTTTTTTGTTCTGTACCTTCCATACCCAACGTTCCTCTCCCAAGCAGAGAAAGCAGAAAGAAGCAAAATAAAACATGGGCGACTCTCCTTTCTGATTTCAGTTGTCTTTGTTCTTTCCATACCAAGCAGCGGGCGTTTCCCTTCTTTGGCCTTCATCTTTACAATAAGGTATATTGGGGTAACTAGGTAGCATAATGGATGCAGCCCTATTCTTGGAATTGAGGAAGAGCTGAGTTCAGATCTAACCTCAGACACTTGCTGGCTTACTTACTCCTTTGCCCAGTGTTCATCGTCTCCTGAAGTCTAGGACTCCTCCAGATTTTCAGATTTATCTTCTATTATTCCTCCCTCGGTGTTAGAGGTTAGACAACCCAAGAGGTCTTAACCCTTTTTGTTCGTTTTGTCATGGACTCCTTTCGAAGTCTGGTGGAGGCCCTGATCCTTCTTAGAATGTTTTTAAGTAATTGAAAGAAATTATAAATTTCATTCATAGATTAGTGGGGAAAAAATTTAAGGCAGTTTTCTCTCCATCTAAGTTCAGGGATCCCATGAAATCTGCCTATAGACTCTATAGACCCTGGATTAAAGCCCAATTCAAATATGAAAACTTCTCAGTTTCCTTCCAGATAATAACAGATTTCACCTATCAATGATAGACACGTCTCTGGGGTGTTTATAAGGTGTTTACACTGACTTTAAATTTGATGTACCATGGGAACTCCCGCCAATAAATGCAATTGTGCCATTGGTTAATTAGATGTCCCCTACCCACATCTGGTATTTGTCATTTGCACATGTCCCCTCTCTCCATCCTAGATGCTGCCTGGATCTCTTCTAAATAGTTAGCCCCCCCCCCCTTGGCTCCTAGCACACTACTCAATGCTTTAAAAATATCTGGTGAATTGGAATTTCTCTAAATAGTGCATCTCCCTCAGGAGCTCGCCCAGTGTTCTTCACAGAGCAAATACTTAACAAAATGAGCTGAATTGTATAATATATACATATATAATATGAGTCAAATGTAATTGGCATAGGAGAAGGTTACAAGTTGACTCTAACCTTTAAGATCACTTCTTCTGGAATCTTAAAATGTGAAGAAAAAGTGTGCTAGACTGGAGCATTCAATGAGATGAGTGGAAGGAGACAAGAGAATCATAGAATCGTAAGAAGCCAAGGAAACCTTGGAGGCCATCTAACCCTTGTCTGGTAAAGGAATGCCTTCTGCAAGACCCCTAAGAGTCATCTGCTTTTTCAAGATGACCTCCATTCAGGGCAAGTCCACTGCTCCCCGAAGTAGCCCTTTCCACTTTGGGGCAGCTCCAATTATTGGACGTATCAAGCATAAAAGCTGCACGTTGCAACTTCTGCCCACTACTACTAGTTTTATTACTTGAGGATAAGAGGAACAAGGTTAATCCTTCTTCCTCAAAATGACCCTTCAAATACTGGAGACTAGCTATTATACTCCCTCCGCACCATGACCAAGTCTACTCTTCTCCAAGCTAAACTCGTCAGTTTTTCAAAACGGGCATGAACTCAAGGCTACTCAGTGTTCAGCGTGCCCCTCCTTTAGAGGCCCTCCACATGAATCATGTCCTTCCTAAAGGGAGATACTCAGAACTGACCACAGTAGCCCAGATGTGGCCTGTGCAGGACAGAATATAGCAGGACAATCGTCTCCCTGCTCTCATATTCGGTCCCCCTACTAATGCAGCCTAAGATCATATTAGCTATTGGAACTTCGATCTTCACACAATGGACTTAATATTTGACTTGCATTCAATGAAAACATCCAAATATATTTTTAGATGAAAGACTATGTGTGTCCAAAGCAGAACTCCTCGCTCCTGGTTATTCTTCCTTCACCTGGTACATTTAAAATTGATTTTTTGAACCCTAGTTTAAGACTTTATATTTAGCCTATGCAATTTTCTCAGATTGGATTTGATCCAGTGTTCCAATCTATTGACACCTTTCTAGACTTTGACTTTCATCCAGTGTGTTCGTTCTCTCTCATAGCTTTATGCTGGCTTTAGTTCTTATAAACATACTACCTATACTTTTATCCTAATGATTTGTGAAAATGTTAAAACAGTATAGGACCAAGCAGGGGCACGCCAATGGAGACCTCCTTCCAAATTGATATAGAGCAATTAAATTAATAGCTACTCTTTGGGTCTGGCCTTTTTGCCAATTATGAACCAATCTACCTTTACCTTCAACTAACCCAGCCCTTTCTGCATCTTTGATGAGAATAGCATGAGAGAATGTATCAAATGCTCAGAGCTACTCCATCCTCTTGACCTACTCATCTAGCAACATGATCAAAAAAGGAAATGAGCTGCTTCTAACATGATCTGGTCTTGACACTTGGCAATCATCATTTCCTCTTCTAGATGTTTACGAACCCGTCTTTTAATATTTCCTCTTAAAATTTTTGACAGTCAAACTTGCTGGCCCATAGTTTATAGACTCTATTAACTTCCCTTTCTTTTCAAATCAGGACACTTGCCCTTCCCCAGTTCTTTCATCCATGCTCTACCATCTTTCAAATATCACTCAAGATTTCAATCCTATCATTACCTTAGTAGGTAGTAGGTGTATGGGGTTTTCAGAGAGGACTAATACCTCAGGGATGCTCATCTACCTTTGGTGTCCTCCTGTCATCCAGCTCTCAACTGTGGCTCCAAGAAACTATAGCATGGGTAGCAGCAGCTACAACCCAGTAAACCATCTTGGCAGATTGATTAAACCAGGCTGAGGGCAACTGAAAGGCCTCAAACCCATCAGTTAGGGATTTGTCTACCCAAAGCATGTGAAGACTTCCCCTGGTGGAATGAGTGGATGAGAACAATTTCTTCCAATGGCCATGAAGGCAACTGTGAATGCCTAGAATTTGATCAGATGGCAAAGGTGCATTCTTATTATCTTAATAGCTACCTTTGGTATCAACTCTCTATTGATCATTTCTGTATTTTCCTTTACAGTCTAAAACTCATTTACCTTAGCAAAGAAAATAATCAAAATAAGATAGGAGTCAACCTTTTCTGGATACATTGCTTTCTTGTGGTTCTCTTCCTACCAGTCTGATTACTCTTATCTCATATCTTATCCCTTTGCTGGATCAACACACCCTTGAACCACAATGACTCCTTCCTGGTCTCTTCTCCTTCCCTATACTCTCTTGGGAGATCTCACTGGCATCCACTGTTTGAACTACGTAGCCCAGTGACTGAAGGCCATTGTGCAGATGCACAAAGAAGAGATATTGGCTTTGGACTACATGAATGATGTGGGTTCAGATACCACCTCTGTCCTCTAATTATTGGTATGATCTTGAGTGAGGCATGCCATCTCTCTCTGCCTCTGTTTCCTCTTCTCTTAATGATGGAGTTGAACTGTCTTCTAAGGTCCCTTCCAGTCCCAACCCTGTGATGCTATGACCTATTCTTCAAGCTTCCATCTCTCCCCTATACTCCAATCCCATTTCACCAATGATTATTAGACATTTCCTCCTGGATAACCCCAAGGATATCTCAAACTCAGTATGTTCAAAACAACTCATTATCTTCCATTCACAAATTCTCCTGTCTTATTTTTTGTCTCTTTCTGCTAAAAAAGCACCACCATTTTTACTCTTACCCAGGTTTTTAGCCACGGTGTTCGAATTTACTCTTCCCTTCCTAGTCACTCACCCACCATATCAAATCAGTTCTTCTAGATTCTACCTTTCACCCTACTACCTCTTGCATCAATTCCTTTGTCACCACTCACATGGCCAACCCCTAATATCAGGCCTTCATCACTTTTCATCTAGCCTCTTTTTTTAAAAGAACCTTATGGGGGCATCTGGGTAACTCAGTGGATTGAAAGCCAGGTCTAGAGACGAGAGGTCCTAGGTTCAAATCTGGCCTCAGACACTTCCCAGCTATGTGACCCTGGGCAAGTCACTTAACCCCCATTACCTAGATCTTCTGCCTTGGAACTAATACACAGTATTGATTCTAAGACAGAAGGTAAGGGTTTTTTAAAAAATCAAAAGAACCTTGTCTTCTTCCTTGGAATTGATATAGTTGATTCCAAGGCAAAAGAGGGTAAGGAGCAGGCAATTAGCTTTATGACTTGCCCAGGGTCTTACAGCTAAGAAGAGTTAGAGACCAGATTTGAACCCAGGACTTTCTATCTCCAGACCTGGCTCTCTATCTACTGAGCCACCTTGCTGCCCCTACAATTGTCTCTTAATTGAGCTCTGGGCTTCTGATATTTCCTTTCTCCAATCCATCTTCCACACACTTGCCAGAATAATCCTGTATATATGATTGGCATTGAGAATGGTACTTCCATGAAGAGATTTGCCTATTCCAATGTAGTCACAAGATCTAAGAGTTGGAGCTAGAAGGGTCCTCAAATGTCTCCTTTTACCAAAAAGGAAACTTAGTTCCAAGGAGGTCAAGTGGCTATCCCTAAATCACACAGGTAGCAAGCATCAGAGATGGGATTTGAACTAAGGTCCTCAGACTCCAGAGCTGGTACATTTTTCACACCTAATATGACTTTTTCAGAAACATGTTTCCATTTGGAGTTGAACCAGGGACCTTTCACCTGCAAAGCAAATGTGTTAACCATTACATTTCAGAAATCCACTGGAATTTAAGAATAAAAATAATAGCAAGATAACGATAGTGAATTTTCTTCTCATTGGGATATCTGACCTCATACTCACAACCCTGAGGGAGGCGGAGTCTATATTGTATTAGCAACCAATCAACTTTGAGAAACGAGCCTCAGCTAAAGAGTTCATGCTACTCCTATTTTAGTAGGACATTTCCACTTTCCCAAAGTGTTAAGTAGGTCCATTAAAAATAATCTTGGCATCCAGATTTCATATTTCTCCTCCTAAAGCCCATGTCTTTTCACAAAAGTCTTTGCCAGACCCTAACATGAAAGCATGATGATTGGAGTCCAATCCATCCAAGCTAACAAAAGAAACTTCAGATTCTTCCATTTCCTCTTAGGTGGACCTTACCATGTTGCTTTTCCAGTCAAAAGAGAGGATTATCTTATAGAGAGAAGAGCCTGGTAGCCTTCCATAGCCATCTACCAATCAATATGTGCCATTCACATGGTAAATTTTGAGTCCATGTAGTTCATGATTCTGCACCATTGCCCCACTGATATGAAATGAATGTATACATAGAGAATAGCTGAATTTCAATATTAGCCTAAGCCAATAATGACTGGAAAGCCAAAGCAAATGATTACTGATGTTGGGCTTGGAGCTGGGAAGACCTTGGGTTCAAATCCCATGTTAGACACTTACTAGTTGTGTGACCTTGGGCAAGTTATTTTAACCTCTCTAGGCCTCAGTTTCTTTAAAATGAAGAGACAAGTCCCAAAGACCTCCAAGATCTCTTCAAGCTCTAGACTGATTATCCTATGATCTTGTGACCTACTTTACAACATTCTTATTGGAAAGGCAACTTGGATACCCTGACCCAGTACCCAGACACACATGTAAATTATTGTTATTCTTTCAGAATCAAAAATCTATTATCTATACTACTAATCCTTCAATGGATAGTCTAAAATTGCATTATATTAAAAGAATTAGCCTTTTATTGATTTCAGTATTCCTAAAAATCCCATATCTGTAAACTTTCTTTAGGAGCTATTTAGGTACAAATTGAGCAGATAATCAAAGCAATGACCAATATTTTTGCTTGGCTTATTCAGGGTAGTGAATGGAACAAATATGGGCTGGAGCCCAACCAAGGACCTGAGTTCAAGTCCCAGTAGTGCTTCTTACTCCCTGTGTGACTTTATACAAGGTCTGGGCCTCTCAGGTACCTCATCTGTAAAAATGAGAGGTTTAGACTCAAGAAGGTGAACCAGAAGGTACCTTCTAGATCTATGCTACAATGATGATTCTATCATAATGTTTTCTTTTAAAAAAAATACATTTTAAAAGATTTTCCATATTTCCATGGGGAGAAAAAGGAAATTGTTCTTGAGGGAATAAGATGTTCTAGTTTAATTTCAATGCTTCAATAAAAATAATTTTCACCGAATGGGGGATGCTTTGACTCTTTTTTCTAAGTTTTGCTGATGCCTTTTGCTTTTACATTGCAGTCATTTCCATTATAGCCATCACCACCTACTTACCCAATGATAAATCTACCTTCATTGCAAAGGAGAAATGGCTAAGCAAATACAAAGGACATATTGATTACCTTTGTTGATATATGTAACATTCCTTACTCATTATCCCTCCCATCCCAATCCCCAAATCTCTCTTCCAAAAAGGGGAAGATGTATTCCCTCATCTCTTCTCCAGGACCACATTGGTCATTAGAGTTACTAGCATTTGACTTCATGGTAGTTCCTTTTATTTACATTACTATCATCTTCATGTATTCATGTTCTCTTGGTTCTTCTGACTCTGCCTGCTTTTGATTCATTAGATGCTCTTTGGCTCAAGTTTGGCAAAAAAAAAAAAGTCAGTTACTCAGTGGCACCATGAGCTCATCAGTGTGAATACCCTCTTCTACAGTTCATCCATGCTACCCATCCTATGCAACCGGACTTACAGCCTTGCTCCTCTTAAATCCACCACAGTAGACCCACCCAATAGGCTTGGGACCTTCCTTGTAGTTCTCTTGACACTAAATGGACCTCATTGGTGCTCACAGGTTCTCCTCCAGTATTTCACACTTTCATTGCATGCCCCATGTACCTCATTTTCCATTGACTAGTTTTGATCATGGTTCTTCTGAGCCACTGGCAACGAATACCCAATTCAATTATTTTTTGGCAATTTATAGCTAAATTAATTTATTAATTAATCTTGTGTAATGGCTAGTAATCTTCATTTTAAAGCAATTTCTCTTACACGAGTTTAATGCCCTCCATAGGAGTTGGCAACTGTCGATTCTTCATCCCTCTTTATAATTCACCTTGTCTTTCCATTATCACTCAATCATTCCAATCTTTTTATTCATCACTTCTCTACAGTCCAGTCACACTGGCTTATTTACCATTTCTCACCCTTACCCATCCATCTCCCATCTCTATCCCTCTGCACTGGCTGTCTCCTCGACCTAGAATATGCTCCCTCCGCACTGCTGCCTTGTGAAAGCCTTCAAGACTCAGATCAAGCATCAGGTTTTTCAGGAAGCCTTTTCTGAGTCCCCCTCAGTTACTGCTCTAGTGCCTGCCCCACCAAGTTTACCCTGTATCGGCTCTGCATAGATTCTGTATATGCAGCTAGAAGGGACCTCAGTACCAGGCAGTTGAGCCAATTCCTTCATTGTACAAATCAGAAAAGCAAGGCTGAGAGAGTTCAAGAGTCTTAGGGTTCCACAACTAGTAAGTGGGTCAAAGAAAAGAGAATCAAAATTAAAGCTGAGGCAATTTTTCTTTCTACCTGGCTGATTATTCCATTTAAGATTCCTTTCCTGAATCAACATCCCCCTGAACCATGAGAATAACCCTTTCTGAGGAAGGTTTTGAACTCACATCTTTCTAACTCCAGATCCAATGCTTTATCTGCTCTATCTCCTAGCACTCCCTCCCCCTGAGGCAGAAAAGTAAGGTAGTTGGGACCTCACACTGCAGGTATTTTTCTACATCAGCTGAGGTTCATCACTCTTTACTCAAGATTTTGAATAACTCATTAAGCCAGCTTTCCAGCAGAGGGCCCTTGGCTTTTTGTTAAAAATGGAAGAACACTTGTGCATTTAATGGGTAAACAAAGACATTGTTAGGGCCTTTTGAGAAGTATGTGTTATTTCTAGAAGGTATTTTCCTTCTGCCTGTTAATAGTGTATTAAAGTCACCAAGAAGCCAAATCTTGGCCTTTAACTTGATTATAATATATGTAGTATATAGCGAAATGGTTTGGTTTTGATCTCTTTCCTCCTAGAATTCATGGGACTTATGAAATTCATTCTTTCAAAATTGATTATTTTGTGATTCTAGACTTTTTATTATCATCAGTATCAGGAGGGAACGTGACACTGACCTTCACTAGTCCATCATTAGACATAGAGCAAGAACTCCACTGAACTTTCAAAAGCAGCAAGGGATTTAGGTCAGGTGGCTATCATAGACTGGACCTCCATTTCTTCAATCTGTAAAATGAAGAGATTAGACTAAATGACCTGTGAGGACCCTTCCAACTATTATCCAATGACCATACATAATATAAAAATAAAGGATAGGCCAGCTATGTGCCTCAGTGAATAGAGAACCATGCCTGGAGTTGGGAGGACTTGGATTCAAATCTGGCCTCTCACTTCCTAGCTGTGTGACCCTAGGAAAGTCACATAACCCCAGTTGCCTAACCCTTACTGCTCTTCTGCCTTGGAACTGATATTAATTCTAAGGAAAAAGGTAAGAGGGGAGAGAGAGAGAAAGACAGACAGACAGACAGACAGAGGGAGAGAGAGAGAGAGAGAGAGAGAGAGAGAGAGAGAGAGAGAGAGATGGTCAGCTTGTGTCATCCACTGTTTTTTAGGATGGTTCACAACACACTGGAGGATCTATAGGAAATCTCAGATAAGAGTCACCCAGAATGGCAGGGCATGAATAGATTGTGATTTATACCCTTGAAAGGCATGCATACCTTGATGAGAACATAGGCATCAACTGGTCAAAACTAATGCTGATTTTTTTCCCCACATCTTAGGGCCTACTTTATAGGAGGTAACATGAAGAATGGCCGTCCTATACCATAAAGCACTATATAAACACAATCTAAATTTTTTCAGCTCTGTATAGCTTTCCATTTGTTTGTTTTTCTTCTACATTATTGACATCAATTATTAAACAGTATTAGACAAGATGGACACTGGCAGAACCTGTTTAATTCTCACCCTTCTTCCTCCTCAGTTCTTAAAAGGGAAATTTATTTAGCTAATTCCCAATCACCACCACTTCTTTAAAAAAATAATTAAACCTAATGCCATCATGACTAAGTTAGGCCCTGGAGAAAAAATGAGAAAATGTATCTCCTTCCTTTGCTAAAGTAGGAGACAACAGGTGTATATCATTGCCTACTGGTGGATAGGAAAGGGAGAATGAATAAATCTGTAAATGAAGATAATAGAATCCAAAAGGTTGGAATAACCATAGGAACTGGACCTGTGATTCCACAGCTATAAAGAACTCCCAAGATGAGGAGACCTTTTACCAGTGAAGGGAGGCACCTTCTCTGGAACTTTATAGCTTGAGAGAGTTTCCTAGAACATTGAGAAGTTGAGTGGCTTATCCAGAGACACAAAGCCAGACGTGGGCCTTGACCCCAGGCCTTTATGGTTCCAGAGGTTATTAGTCTTCTATGCATTATACCAGACCACTAAACGATATCAATAAATACATTTTTAAGAAACATTTTTAAACTCAACAAGTTTTTTTCTTAGTTCAATATACCCAAATGGAAAATACAATGCAAAGGAAAGGCTAAATCAAGATCTCAAAATCCAATACAAAGGCCACAACTAAAATTTTTTAAAAATGGGGCCACACTTCATTTGCATGTCACCTTCATTCCTGAAGGCAATACTAATCTCTGCATCATTCCAACTTAATAAATGTTCTGGGTACATGAGCACCTGCATTGGCCCTGACCAGGTATTAAATTGCACAATAGATAGCTAAGATCTATTTTGTAAGTTTACCTCAAATGGGAACCTTTTGTCTTCCCAAAGGGAGCTCATTTTAGTTTGCTTCATTCAAACCACTGTCATTTCCTCCATACAGTATTACCAGGTCTTATATGAAGACTAATAATCATAAAGAACTTGGGCATAGGAAGCAAAAAATAATCAGCTTTCAATAAGTTTTTTGTGCATTCATTTTCCAGTTGTTTCTGACTCTGTGATCCCATTGGCAAGGATCTTGGAGTACTTTACCATTTCCTTCTCTAGCTCATTTTATGAAGGAAAAAGCTGAGACAAAGAGGGTGAAGTAATTTGCCCAGGGTTAGACAGCCAGTAAGTGTTTGAGGCAGGATTTGAACCCAGGAAGCTAAGTCTTCCTGACTCCAATCTCAGCTCTTTGTGCACTAAGCCTGGAGTCAGGAAAACTGTGGCACAATGGAGTTAGAAGGGACTTTACAAGTCATCAAATGCAACCTCCTCCTCTTTCTTCAGAGCTAGGTATCCCCATCTCCCCCGGCTGGATGAGCAGCAGCCACACACTAGCCTGATCCCACTGCTAATTGGCACTACAGCTTTGACTTTCTCTTTTTCCAACCTGGGCCCTTTCTTGGGCAGCCTGTCGTCCACTCTCTGGAGTCTCGCCATATTTGTACCAGATTTAGTGCCCGTATTTGAGAGTCTTTAGTCTACTTCAGCTCATAACTTCTAAGCTTATGAAATCCAACCAGCCTAAACTGGCATCACAGCCTCAAAGATGAGGAAACTGAGGATTAGAAAAGCTAAGTGACTTTTTCTACAGTCACAGAGATATTTTGTGATAAAGTTGTATCCAATCAGGCCATAAGTCTAACGACATCTTTTATGCTGTTCCTCCAGCACAATTCTTCCTTGGTTGTATATTTTTGCCTACTCATTCCCATCAGGAATTTCTCCATTGCCCTTTGGGTGACATTCAACTTTCATTCTTCAGAGACTATAACATTCCATAATTTGCAACCATATGCCATTTCCAAAAGAATATTCATTTAACAAGTATTTGAGATTATTAAAAGGACTATAACTTCCCCAAAACAATCCAATCCACTGGCCTCCATACATCTAATTCTGAACCCCACTTATCATATATTAAATAAGATCCTATATTTAAAAGGACATTCAATTTCTAGAAGAACCCATTGAAAAGAAAACGGCTCCTCTACTACAGTTGCATTGGATTTCTTTCCCTTTTGTGGTCTTATATAGTTCTATATTTTTTAACCCTTACCTTCTATCTTAGAATCAAGACTGTGTAATGGTTCCAAAGCAGAAGAGAGGTAAGAGCTAGGCAATGGGGGGGGTTAAGTGACTTGCCCAGGGTCACATAGCTAGGAAGTGTCTGAGACCAGATTTGGACTCCCATCTCAAGGCCTAGTTCTCAATCCACTAAATCACCCAGAAGCCCTCTGTATAATATATTCTTTTGAAATCCTTAGATGTTAAATTTAGTTGAGGAGTCAGTCTCAGAAATTAAAAGCATAAGAGGGAAATTTTTTCTTTTAATGGAAAGCAAAGAAATATATTGTTTGCATTCATTCCTTAAAGTAAGTGATATTTAGTGCTTATATGTTTTCTGAGTTTCAAATTAGGGGGCATCTGGGTAACTCAGTGGATTGAGAGCCAGGCCTAGAGATAGGAAATCCTAGGTTCAAATCTGGCCTCAGACACTTCCTAGCTGTGTGATCCTGGGCAAGTCATTTAATCCCTAGTGTCTCACCCTACTGCTCTGCTGCCTTGGACCCAATATATAGTATTGATTCTAAGATGAAAGGTGAGAGTTGTGGGTTGTTTTTTTTAAAGGAAAGGAAAAAAAATGCCTTCACCCCTTTTCCCTGAAAAAAATCGCACACAACAGCTATTTGGCTAGGGATATTTTTCATTCTTATGGAAATATGAGTTGGAGTATTAACTTTTTTACCATATAAAGTTCTATTTTCTTTGACTTGAGTAAATGTGCAAATCTAGCATCTAGTGTGCCTTTGAATTTGATACAAAGTGATTTATTTTCATAGATGAGTGATAAGTAACTAAATCTAAAGAGTATGCAGGACTACGAACTTTTTTTTCCCACTGACTTAAGGACAAGCTCAATATTTTAGTTTGGAATGCCAAAGATTAACTGCAAACTTAGTTCTGTGGTCATATCTATGATTTAAGAGATAGTATGGTTTAATAAAAAAAAAAGTGCTAGACTAGACTAGAGTGAGCTCATATCAGCCCTCCTGAGTTATCTACATAGCCAGCCTTTATCACTCTACTGTCCATCATCAACCACCTCTACTTGGATATCATAGACATCTCGTGGTTAACATATCTGAAACAGAACTCATAATCTCATGAAATTCACCCATCTTCCTAATTTCCCTATTTACACTGAAGACACTACCATCCTTTCAGTCAATCTAGTTTGCTAACTCAGAATTATTCTTGATTTTTCCCTTTCTTCTCTTCCCTTCCCTCTATTTGTATCTAGGTGTCATCTTATCATTATTGTTCCCTCAATATCTCTGCCATGTCTCCTCTCCCTTCACCTAACCACCAGTCTTAACATGGGCCTTCATCCACTATCTCCTGGAAAATATTCCCATAACTTCTTATTTCATTTCCCAACATTCAGTCTCTCTTTTCTCCAATCATCTACCACACAGGCAGCAAAATAATCTCCATAAAACACAATGCTGACCTTGTTTATTAATCCCCTGCTCAAGATATTTCTATAGTTCCCTTTTGCTCCCAAGATATGATTCAAACTCTTCTGTTTCTCAATTAAAGCCCTACCTAATCTGGTTCCAATATATTTTGCTGATTTCCTGGGCTAATCAAATCAGCCAACATGAACCTCCATCTCACTCCTGCCTCCCTGGCCACAGATTCATGTTTGGAATGCTCTCTCCTCATCTCTACTTCTTAGAATCTCAAACTCCCTTCAAGGTTCCATTCAAGGGCCACCACCCACATGAGGTCTTTCCTGATCATCCCAATTGTGCATCCTTTCCTGCCTCTCACCATGCCTACATGTATTTTTTTTATTAATTCAGTATTCACTCATCTACCTGTATGTCCTTACTCCATAGAAGAATATAAGCTGCTCAAGGTCAGAAACTTTTTCTTTTTTGTCTTTCTATCCCTGGCTCCTAGCACAAAACATAGTATATAGATAGTGCTTAATAAATCCTTGTTGAATTGAATTGGAAGGTCCCAGTCCTAAAATCCCATCGTCCTCAATTATTTCATTTTGAAACTCGGCTACTGCCACATACTTTTGGTTCTGCTTTTGCTAAGAAGCACCAAAAATGCTGAAAACCAACCCACATGGAGATTAAGACTTGTCAGAATTTTTTATACTATCACACGCTTCCAGACCTGGTCTCTTTTTCACTTTTGAATTCATGGCATATAGAAGCATCTTGACTTCTCACCAAAGACCTTGATATTGGAGGAATGAAATTCAAATGTTGAGACCTTTAAAAATATAATTTCTCAGGGGCAGCTAGGTAGCTCAGTGGATTGAGAGACAGGCCTAGAAACAGAAGGTCTTGGGTTCAAATATGACCTCAGATCCTTCCTAGGTGTGTGACCCTCAGCAATTCATTTAACTCCCATTCCCTAGCTCTTGTTGCTCTTCTTCCTTGGAACCAAAACACAGTATTGATTCTAAGATAGAAGATAAGGGTTTAAAAAAAAGATTATGATTTCTCAGGGGCAGCTAAGTGGCTCAGTAGGTTGAGAACCAAGCTTAGAGACAGGAGATCTTAGGTTCAAATCTGGCCTCAGATCCTTCCTAGGTATGTGACCCTCAGCAAGTCATTTAACCCCCATTCCCTAGCTCTTGTTGCTCATCTTCCATGGAACCAATACACAGTATTGAGTCTCAGATATAACGTTAAGGTTTTTTAAAAACCATATAATCTCATAATTCATCATCATAAAAGATATATATATATATATATCATATAATCTCAAGAGCTGGAATATGGATGTGGTTGGATCCACCTTCTACCTCTCTAGCTTCTGGAACCAATGTAGGAGCCTCTTCACCCAACACAGTGCCTAGGACATAGCAAAAAATAAGTGCTTATTAAAAATGATCATGATAAAGTAAAGAAGAAAAAATTTTTAATGATCGGGAAGATGTTGAAGAAGAAGAAGAAGAAGAAGAAGAAGAAGAAGAAGAAGAAGAAGAAGAAGATGATGATGATGATGATGATGAAGATGATGTAGGGCAAGGCACCAAGTCTAAAAATGTCCCCAATGGTTCCCTGGGGCCATTTAGGTTGACCCTCCAACCATATTTCATGGAAAAGTTCCAAAATGTCCATCAAGAAGCCACTCTTTCACAGCCAGTGTTATTGCACATAGCAGCAGTGCTGATCCACCCAGTAATGAGACAAACCCTAATGCAGCAAATGCTCAGGAGTTGGTGGGAGAGCTCCCCATGGGAACCCAGCTATGGGGGGGGGGGGAAGGGGGCAGGATATCCGGCTGAATGAGGACACATGGATGGAATCTCAAGCTCTGGCGTTGGCATCCACACCTTGGACGCCAGAGATTTCACTCTCCATCCCATCCATGTGTGGACTCCACAAGACACCTGAGCCACGTTCCAATGGGGGACACCCTCCACCCCTTCCGAAATGGGATCTTATTCCTTGGCCTCGTGATCAAGGGAACTCATTAAATAAAACTCTGTCCCTAGTCCTGACAGAATATAGAACAGGAAACTTCTCGCAGATGGTCCCTCCAGAAGCCCCGGGGCAGCAGCAGGACGAGAACGTTGTCTCCTTCCCCCACCCCCACCCCCACGTCGAGCATGTGCTATTTTCGAATCCCCCGTGGCCGCACGTGGCTCGGAGCATTGAACGATTATAGAATCTTCTCGTTTGTAGGGTTAGCCTCCCGTGGCCCCGCAGAAAGATGCTCTCTTAGCCGGGTCCCCTTGGAAACCATCCGCTCCCTCCCCACCGCCGAAGACATCTCCCTGGCGAGGAAGAGGGATGCGTTATTCTTCATTCTAGGGACGGCTACCTTTTCCGGGAGGGCTCCAATCAGAGCGCCTCCCCCCTCCTCTCTCAGGATCAGATGTTCCAATTCCACCACCACCCCCCATACTCTAGTGACCGTGCCCATTCCGAGTGGGGGCGGGGGGCGAATCTCGGAGAGTGGCGTTCCATTCCGACTGTGCATCTGTCTCTTTAAATATAAAAAAAAAAAAATCCTTTCCGAAGCTAGAGAGAGAAGGTACTAGAACTGTGTCCGATCATGACTGGAAAGCAGGATCCCTCCTCAGTGCCTGCCGAGTCCTCCCAGCACCAGAGACAGAGGCGGCTGAGTACCAGCCTGAGCAGCGGGCTGTAGGCAGGACAGACAGTGATGCCACCCGAGCCGCCGCCGTCTCACAGAGGAGCCGCCTGAGAGAAGAGCTCCTGCGAGGGGATGAGGCAGAGGCTCGCTTGTATGTTAAAAGCCGCCAGCATCCTCCGTAGTAGGCTCGGACATGACATTTTTAAAGGGAGCCTCTGGTCGCAGCGTCTTAAGCAGACGGTCTTAAGGCATCTGTGCGTTGGCTCGGCTTTCGCATCCCTCCTTCCTTGGGCATTGATGTAATTCTGGAGGCAAAGGGGGAAAAAATCCTGCCAGGGATTCCGAAGGCATCCCACTAGCGATCAGCTGACATTTCTAACTGAAGGCTGCAATGTGTTCCTTATTCATTTTGTACTGTGGGAGCTGCGGGGACTAGCCGACAGCTAAACTATGCATTTCAAACAGCCGTGTTTGTGCAGAAAGAGGGGTGAAAGAGAGGCGGCCGGCAAGGGAAGAGCAGAGCTGGACTTTCTCCTTGTTTTTATCCATTTCTGCAGGATCATGTATTCATAAGGGATGAGGTGGGCCACAGGGATTCCAGGCCTGAACTGCGGCCTACCCAGTCAGTCCAGAGTCAGGCCCTCCACTACCGGAACCGAGAGCGCTTTGCTACTATCAAATCAGCATCTTTGGTAAGCAGACACCCCTCTGCCCATCTTCTCCTTCCCTCCCCTCCTCCCCATCCCTCAGCCCCTCTCTCTCTCTCCCTGAGCCTCTCTCCCTCTTTCATGGGTGGGGAAAAGGAGGCTAGAATAAGGGGTGGGTTTTTTTTTTCTCCTAATAATTGTTTTAATTTCTAAAAAAAAAAAATCTGTTGGCATAGCAACTGTATTTTAGCTTGGTATGTGACATGGAGGAAAAAAACCTTTGTGTGTGTGTGTGTGTGTGTGTGTGTGTGTGTGTGTGTGTGTGATCAGTCTCTGCCATATGTGCTGAATAAAATGCCTTTGGGGTGAAGTTGGTCCCCTCTCAGATTTTCTAAAAAGCCATTTGCCTTTTCATTCAGTGGAATAATAGCAAGGAAATGATGCTTTTTTTTAGAGGCGGATGTACATGTGTGCAGCGTACAGTGTTGCTTTGGTATACGTGCATGTGTGGGGCTATGTATGTATTTTAAACCCACCGAACCAAATGCCAAATTGGGGGGGGGGGATTTTATTATATATATATATATATTTTTTTTTTTTTTTAAATCAGCGATGGCCAGTGCATCCGATTGCAGAAAAGGAGACACTTGCTCCCCAGGGTCGGATGGCTGGCTCTTATGGTTCATTCATTCATTTATTTATTGCAACAGCGCTATCAGCTGTATTTCTCCATTTTAACCCCTTCTCCAATTTCCTGGGAGCAGTAATGCACGAAGGGCTTTGTAGGGAGGGATTGGGGTGGTTACCAAGGCAGAGAGACGGGGCCGGGTTCCTCAGCATTTTTACTATTGCAAATGTGATTGCTGGATGCCCTTGTAGTAAGAAAAGGGGTGTGTGCTGGAAGAGTTAGTTTTCAAGCCTCCTCCCCTAACCTCCCTCCCCCCCACCCCCCGCACGCGTGCGCACACACACACACACTCACACACACACACTCACACACGTACTCCCATCATCCGAGCCCTGACATGGGAAACTATTTAATCCCCTGTCTTGGATTCAGGGCTCTGAAAGGGAGAATTATAAATCATGAGATCTGTTCCCCAAATTGATGCTAGAGGTCACATGGGTGAGAAGAGTTGGTGTCCACTGCTTGGCTATCAGACTTAGAACCCATGATGACATCATCTGAGGCCGACCCAGAAATTACCGTTTTTCTTGTCCTTTTTAAAAGACCGGATTCCCCACCCTGATTTTATCCTCAGCTCCAGGGGCTCTGGAAATTGGCAGTGGTTCTTCTAGTAAAGATGCTTGTGTGTGTGTGTGTGTGTGTGTGTGTGTGTGTGTGTGTGTGTGTGTGTGTGTGTGTGTGTAGGATTTCCTCCTTATGTGTGTCTCAGAAACCCTATTCAGCAGGTAATTTTTCCCTGAAAAAACAGGCTCTGTGCTATTTTTTAAATGTCCGATGTATTGATTACTAATGAATGGAAAGCATTTCAGACATGATGCTTTGGGGCCTCTGAAAATAGTCACAAAATTGTCCGTTAAATAACAATCATTTTAATAATCATACCATGCTCTCCAAAAGGTAGGATGTCATTATTTGTTTAAAAAATTACTCACCGGAGAACCTTCCCCTTCGAATCCCATTCATTTTCTAAACCAGAGAAGAAATAACAAATGGCTACCGAGTACCATCTTATCCCAAACAGATACTGAATCGAAAACTGACATCACACTACCTGAAATGATTTTTTTTCCCCCTTTGAGAAGAGTTACATTTTCATTTCACGGGCCTTGCTCAAATTCCCACATGATATATTTATGGCCTGCCTTAGCTCCCAGTCAGATAGTACTACTATCACCCCTGTTCGCTCTCCAGCTCACTCACGTTTCTGAACTCACCCATGGAGGCTTCCTTCCTCGGTCAGCCTTCTTCTCTATGACAATGAGTCCTCTTCCTCCCATATATCTCTGCCCCTGCTTTCCAGGCTAGGGCGCCAGAAGCCCTCTGGAATTCTCTTTCTTTGTGATTCTTTCCCAGTGGCACTGTTGACAAGATTTTGATTTGCTGAAAGTTCTCCTGCCTCAGTACCTAGTGCCAGGGAGAGTAACGGATGGGCTACTGCTCTAGCAAGATGAAGGACTCAGCCCCAAAGAGGTTATTTGTTTAGAAAGGGTCACTTCCCTTTGTTGTTTTGTGTTGGGGGTCATGGTCGGATTGGTTTGAGTTTATATGAGGTCGGTGTTTCCTAGGAGGAAGAAATGAGTGGGCGTGAGTAGTAATGATGGTGTCTGGCCAACGTTCTCCATCTAGACCAATCGGATACCTACTAGGGAGAAGTTGTAGGTGGTTTGGGTTTTTTTGGGAAACCCAGGCCTTCAAACATGTCAAACCCTTACAACGTGGGGTACCCTTCTGTGCCTTCTTAACTGTTGTAGTCTTTGAAAGATGAATTCCAGGAAGGACCTCAAAATGAGGACAAGAGAGCGTCCCTTTCATAGGACATCATGGGTCTTCGTTCAAGCAAAAGTAGCATAAATATTCGGGTTATTGGAAAATCAGAATGAGCCAGCTGATAATCAATTCTCAGCCTATTAAAAAAAATGACATCAACACCTTAATTGAGTGATTGTTAAAACCTACGATGAGTGGTACATACTAAATTGATAGTTTAGGAAGGAGGAGAAGGAATCCAGGAGAATGTGTTACGTGTAGACTAGAGAAAAGGGAAATGGAATAATAGAAAAAATGCTAAATTGGGGAGCAAAAAGAGCCAAATACATAGCCAACCCCTAGCTCTCTCACTTATTTACTCTTTGTATGACCTTAGTCATTTCCCCTCACCAGGCCTCAGTTTCTTTATCTGTAAAATATTTGGATTAAGTTAATTTTAGGTTGATTCCGGCACTGAATCCTTTTGATCCTAATTATTTAACATAATTTAAAGCCACAAAAATTGGCAGAAACTTTAACCAACTCAACTTTCCTCAGGATAAATCTTTGCTTGCCAAGAGCACATGGCCTTTTGCAATATTGAAAAATCTTAAAATAATGGTGTATTTTCTCCTATTTCATATATTTCCCTCAGTGACGTAGTTTCTGATCGAAGGGAACAGAAAGATGAATATCTGTAGACTTTTGCTTTCTAATTTATGATTTTGGGCCCCTTGAAATGGAGGGTTTTCACTATTGTATGAAATGGGACATTGCAGTTGTGAAAAGAATCACATAGCACCAGAAGAAACTTTCTGAGAGCTTCAGAATCTATCCTTTTTTCTCCCAAACGTTCATGGAGCAAGGCCTGTGAAATGGAAACAGAGCTAGAAGGAAGATCATCCACTTCATTTTACAGAGAAATAAACTGAGGCCTAGAGAAAATGAATCACCCAAGGCCATCCAAATTAATAAGTGGTCAAGCTGGGATTTGAACTCAGGCCCTGCCACTCCCATGTTCAGCTTTCTTTCTGTCATACAGTAACATATCCTCTAGACTCTACTTTGAAAAGTTAGGAAAAACAAGAACATCTTAGGGAATCTTTCCTAGTTGGGCCCCTATCTTTTCTGACTTTCCAAGGTTTCTTAATCAATGGCAGATTCATTAGGATAGAAAAGGAGTCTGGGAGTGCCAAGACTGACCCACCTGCCCTTCCCTCTTACTGTTGGTCCTTGCTGGCCTTTAGCGATGGAGTATTTTGATAGCAGGGACCCCTGAGAAAGGTTCAACTGTTGCTTCATCTAACATGACTTCCTTTTAAAATTTCGCAATGCCATAAATTCTTGCTATGAGTGGACATTTGCATCTAAAGCAACAAAGGACACAGCTATTTGTCTCAGAGTTGTTGGAAGGCTCATGCAAAGCACTCTGTAAACCTTAGAGTGCTCTATAAGCATCTACATCTATATATGTGTACATACCCAAACATATATGTATACACCAAAAAAAGATGTATGTCTATATACACACGTATGTTTGCATGGAGAAAGGGAGAGTTTTTTAAACATTTTAACATAAATTATTCCATTAGCATGAAAATCTTCATTGTGAAAATTCTCTTCCCCTGATGCAGATCAGTGACTCTCCTCTAAAGTATTAAATAATTATCCAGGTCCCAAAAGGGCCTTCTGGCTGGTTACATCAGAAACCGGACTTGAACTCGGGCCTTCCTGCCTTTAGCGACACTGTCTACCCTTTGGGTCAGAAATTCTAATAACGATCATGATTAGAAGAGTAAGAACCCTAGAACTCAGGGCGCCTAGGAAAGGATGTAAGAAAGAGGTAAACAGACTGCATTGGGGAGGAAGTCCTTACTAAGCACATCACTGTGGTTGTGGTCATTCAGTTGTTTCAGTCACGTCTGCCTCTTTGTGACCCCATTTGGGGTTTTCTTGGCAAAGATCCTGGAGTGGTTTGCCATTTCCCTTCTCCAGTTCGTTTTTCAAATGGAGAAATTGAGGCAAACAGAGGCCAAGTGACTTGCCCAGGGTCTGAGAGCACATTTAAACTCAATTCCTCCTGATTGGACTCAAGTCCAGGCATTCACTGTGGTAGGAAAATCCATAAGCAAATTCAACTTTATATGAAGTACTAAAATGACAACTCAGGGCTGACTATGACCAATGCAGAAGCTCCAGGGCTTCCGATGGCCTCGAGGATAAAATACCAGCTCCTCTGCTTTGGTTTTTAAAACTCTTCATAGTCAATCTGGTTCCAGCCCAAATTTCCATCTTCTTTCCCAGTATTTCCTCTCAAACCCTTCCTCTTCCAGACTAGCCTACTCGCCCTTCCCAGCATATGACATTTCACCTCCATGAGCCTTTCCATAGGCTGTCCGCCATGCCTCGAATGCAGTCCCTCCTAACCTTCGCCTCTTGGAATCTTAACTTTGCTTCAAGACTCAGCTAGTATGTCCTGGGCAAAGCTTTTCCTAATCCTCTAAGTCCTTAGTGACCCATGTCCTGAAATTGTTTGGTTTTTTTTTGGCATTTTCTTATCTGGGGACAATTTATTCTGTCCCCTTCCCCCCACCCAAGAAGCTAAGCTTTTAGAAGGCAAACAATATTTCATTTTTATCTTGGAATCCCTAGAGCCTAACCCTAGAACCTGCCTCATCTCTAAGTAAGAGTTGAAAAGGTTGAATGAATGAATCAATCAATGAGTTAATGAATGAATGAAGACCCTAGAAAAGAGCCCTTGACTTTGGAACCAGAGGATCTAAGTTCAAATCCCACCTCTGACACCTGTGTAACCTTTCAAGTTACTTGAACAAGTGACTTGACAACAAGTCACTTCACTTTCCTAAGGGTTGGTTTTCCTTATCTGTAAAATGAATGGGTTGGACTAGAGAGCCTCTGAGGACCCTCCCAGCTCTAGATCAGGGATTAGGAGAGAGGAGACCCCTTTGAGTGTCTACAGTCATCATGGTGACATTTATGGTCCGAGAGTAAGCCAGGAGCTTTCTTCACAACAGACCAGTAAAACAGGAAATGCCAGATGACTTAGGATCTCCACAGCTAGGGACCCAAGGTTGAGAGGGGTCAGTCAAAGCTAGACCTTTCCCACCTCAAAAGTCAATTATGCCCAGTGGATAGAGCACCAGGCCTGGGGTCAAGAGACTGGTCCTAGATACCTCCCAGCTTTGTGACCCTGGGCAAGTCACTTAATCCCATTTACCTAGAGTTGTTACTGAGACCAAAGGTGAAGGGGGTTTTGTGGGTTGGGTTTGTTTTAAGTCAGGTACTGCCCTTTCCATGTTGCCCCTTGGAAAATTCATTAGAAGATCCCAAAGTAGCAGCATCCTTTAAGTGATGTAACACGGAGCTTTGGGGGACACCAAGTTGGGTCCTCCATTCTCGGCCAGCTCTCCTCGAAGCGACCCTTTCCCAAACCCCATCCCAGGGCTCTCTTCTGTCCAACGAGTGTATCCGCAGTTCTCCAGGCTGCTGGCTTCTTGGCAGTCTTAAGGGAGCACAGACAGGTTTTCCAAACAGCCTTTCTATGGGCTCTCAGAGCTGCCTGTTATCAGTCACAACTCACAGCCAGGAGAGCCAGTGCCACACGTGTTCCCCACCACCGCCGCCTCCCCTGGTGCCCAAAGAGTAAAAATCTGTCTTGTGCCAAGAGGTGACTCATCGTCTTTTGATGAACTTTGCATAGGACTCGTTTCTTCTAAGTATTTAAGCGGCTCTGTTCTTTATACCCATTACTTTTATTCTTACAAAGACTTAATCTGGAGAGCTGGCTTTAATGGTTTAGGATACTAATAATAGCTAGCATTGATGGAGTTCTTTAAAGCAATTCACAACCTTATCTCATTTTATTCTCACCTTGGGAGATCAATGCTATTGTTATCCCATTTTTATAGGTGAGTAAACTGAGGCTGAGGGAAGCTGAATTACTTGTCCAGGGTCTCATAGGCAGTAAGTCTCTGCAGCTGAATTTGAACTCAGTTCTTTTTGACTACAAGTCCAACATGATACTACCTAGCTGCCTAAGAGATGCATGATCATCAATCATGCTCCTTCTTGTTCAAGAAGCTATTTATTATCCTTTTTTTTTAAACCCTCACCATCCAACTTAGAATCAATACTCTCTACTGATTTCAAGGCAAAATAGTGGTAAAGACTTGGCAATGGGGGTTACAACTCCCTCATTTTATTTTATTTATTTATTTTAAACCCTCGCCTTCCATCTTAGTATCAATACTCTGCATTGGTTTCAAGGCAGAAGAGCGATAAGGGTCAGACAATAGGGATTAAGTGAATTTCCCAGAGTCCCACAGGCAGAAGTAGCTTGAGATCAGATTGGAACCCAGGATCTCCCATCTCTAGGCCTGACTCTCAATCCACTGAATCACCTAGCTGTCCCCTATCCTTTTATAATAGACTGTAATCCCCTTGAGGACAGGCTTCTTTTTTTTTCTGTCTTTGAAGATCCAGGACCTCAGGTATTCCTGGCTTAAGTGAATACTTAATTAATGCTTGTTGAATGCCTGTATACATGTATGAATGAATGAATGAATGAATGAGCGAATGGCAGCTTTGCTTGGACTTGTTGATGTGGTTTGTGTTGATGTGACTTCAGCCCAGAGATGGAGCTGATGGAAGGTTTTATGTGAATAAGATGGGAAGGCTGTAGAATTGTATACTGGAATCCAGGAAGACCTGAGCTCCTCTGCCCCCTCAGCTACTTACTCATTGAGTGATCCTGGGGAAGTTCCATCCCCTCCCTGGCCCTTGGTTTCCTCATTTAGAAGCTGAGTGGATTAGACTCGGTGACCTCTAGGGCCCTTCCAGTTCTAACTGGAGTCAGAGAGTTGGAAGAGTTCTCCAATGCCAACAAGTCCAACAGTCCCTCTCCCCCCACCTTTCACAGATATAAAGCCCAGTAGCGGGTTCTCTTGGAGAATTGTGATGGGGTAGAAAATGATGGAAGCACCAAGATTTTCTTCCTTGTCTCTGAACGTTTCCTCCCCCCACGCCCCAAACCCCCAGCACTTTTTATTCTCTCCATCTACGTCTTGTTTACCTGTAATTGGCAGCATCTCTCCTGACAATCACCCAGAAAATGGCGGCCAGTGGCACAGCTCCCATGGAAGAGGGAGCCCCAGGGGTTAGGGTTTGAAAAGTCCCCAAGAATCCTGTTAGGCCACATTTTTCAAAAAAAAAAACAACCCTCACTGCTTTTGTGGAAGTCGCGACAACCACCATTGCTAGGAATGTATATCATTTTTAGACTTGCAGTTTTTCCTCTTCTTTCTTAGCTCTTAAAACTCGGGCAGACTGAGAGCCACAGGGCTGAGCTGGGGTGAGGGGTTAGAGAAAGAAGGATAGTTAGCTTCCCATCCAAAAGAGCTTCCTTTAGCAATTAGAGCTGTCCAATCAAGGCATCCACCAGCATGTAGTTGGTGCCCACGATATGCCAGGCACTGGAGTACCAAGGTAGAAATGATGCAGTCTCTGCCCTCAAGGAGTTCCCCTTCTAGCAGGGAAAACAACATGTGTGTGTATCTGTGTTTATATTTATACAATTGTGTAGGTGTATAGAATATTGATGCAAGGTGGTTTAGGAAGAGAAGATGCCTACAACCATTGGCTTTAGAGAAGGGGAGGGGTACGTAGTGCTTCCAGTGTGCCAGGCACTGTGCCAAGTTCTCTCTATAAATATTCTCTCATTTGCTCTTCACAATAACCTTGGGTGATAGATATTATTATGATCCCATTTTACAGCTGAAGAAACTGAGGCAAAGAGAGGTCAAGCTGGGAGTTAGGACCTGAAGTACCATGTATAAGGATGAGTAATAAGGCCAATTTGACTGCCTTGTAGAATACCCAGAGGAGAAAAATGTAGAATAAGGTAAATTAGGGCCACATTGCAAGGCCAAAGAGAAGAGTAGATATTTACCCTTAGAGATGATTGGAAATTACTACCGTTTATTGAGTAAGGAATGGGATAAGGGGTGGCTAGGTTGCTCAATGCTTAGAGCACAGGCTTGGAGATGGGAGGTCTTTGGTTCAAGTGTGGCCCCAGTCACTTCCTAGCTGGGTGACCCTGGGCAAGTCACTTAACCCTAATTGCCTGGCCCTTACTGCCCTTCTGCTTTGAACCAATATTAGCATAAATTCTAAGACAGGAGGTAAGGGTTTAAAAAAGAAAAAATGGAATGGGATAACTTGAAAATTAGTGAGTTGCCCTCCACTGGTGAAAACTGGTTGCCTTCAGGCCAAGGATCAATATCTCGGAATCTTGAAGAAACGCCTTCTGTACGAGGCAGTGGTCAGGCCCAATGACTTCCCAAGCCCTAGTCTGTGCTTCCACTGTCCTCAAGCTCTGCCATCTTTGGGTGGTGGCTTTGCTTCCATTCTTTCATGACGGGACGCCATCGTTCCCTTCTGCCTTGGCGACCTGCTAGCCAAGAACCCAAGGAAAGTCGTGCTCTTAAGACGTCCCATTCCCGAAAGCCAACCAAGCTGCATCGAGCGCCCCTGTCTTCTCTGGGGCTGCTGGTTGGTTATTTCATCCTCACGATGACTCGATAGCAAGCCGTGACCTCTGAATTCAGGGGGAATTCCTATCTTCCAGAAGGGCTTTCTTCTCATTAAATTCCCCTGGCTTTCACGAGGCTCCTCTCACCTCGGGGCCATCCACTTTTCCCTCTCGAAGATCAGTGTTTTCTATGGGCTCCAGTCTAAGTTGTTAGAGTTGGGGTTCATTTGGTTCCTCAGACTTAGGGGTAGTGGGTTGGGCCTTTTATTTCAAGGTAAATCCAAATTGAGCCAGAGACATGCTTGGGACTCTCTGTCCTTGGGGCAAGAGGCAGGAGAGACAACTGCCATTCGGGACAGGAGGATGGAGGGCAAGTCACCCAGCCTCCCTCAGTTTCTTCATCTGTAAAACGAAAGGATTGGCCTCAGTGGTCTCTGCTATGCCTTAAAGTCCTAGAGCCATGATAATGAAATATGGCAGCCACGTGGCTTTTTGTAGTCACTATTATGGCATCTCCTATTTGTATAGCGGTGTAAGGAATCCTCTCCTCAAGCCATCCAACGAGCATTTAATAAACATTCATTGTAGACTATACCAGGCACTGGGGATATGATGGCAAGATTAAAACACAGGGCCTGTCCTCAAGGAGTTTACTTTCTACAGAAGAGACGGAACTTATGAACCAATGAGGAGATTCGTGATGATCTAAGGAGGGAGAAAGAATGAATACTTTAAAGGATGAAAAGAGGCTTCACTTAGGAGGTGGCCCATGAGCTGAGCCTTGGAGGAAGCAAAGCATGTCAGAGGGAAGGGTAAAGAGGGAGGACGAGAGGCAACCAGGGCAGAGTCGTGGATTTGGAAGATTGGGTCAGAGCAAATGAGCCAAATCTGACCCCTGACGCTTCCTAGCTGTGTGACCCTGGGCAAGTCACTTGCCCCCAGTTGCCTAGCCTTTGCCCTTCTGTCTTGGAATTGATACTAACACAGAAGGCAAGGGTTAAAAAGAAGATTATTTGGGTAACTGCATGGAAGGTGATTTGGTGAGAGGAGAGCCTGGAAGGCAGAAGTCCAATGAGGAAGCTGTTGCTGTCGTCTAAATGAGAGATTCTGAGTGCCCGAGCCTTGGCTGTGCTATTGGAAACCGAGGGTGTCGGGGATCAATAAGGCTTAGATATTCATTAGATACCGCAGGTCAGGCAGAGGAAAACAGAGAGGGCCATGCCAGCGCCTGAGCCTGAGTGCCTAGAAGGGGGGCACTGCCCCAAGAGAATGGGGAAGCGTACAGAAAAGCTGGGTTTCCGCAGGGATGGAGGGCAGCGAGTTCTCTGTTGGACAAGTGGAGCCCGAGATGTTTCGAGGACCTCCAGGCGGAGATGTCTGGGAGGCAGTCAGTGACCTAGGGCCGAAGCTCAGGGCACAGGGGGGCTCCGAGTAAGCTGGCAGAGCCCATAAACTCCAATGTGCTCCCCAGGAGTTGTACCGTAGACAGAGAAACAGGACAGCCTTGTTTCAGGGCACGCAGCCAAGGACACCAGGAAGGAGCGGTCAGACAGGTGGGGGGAGAAGCGGGGCAGAGCAGTGCCAGGAAGCAGGCGCTGGTCAACGGAGCCCAAAAGTGCACAAGGGTCAAGAAGGCCATTGGACTGATCCATTCGGGAGGTCTCCGGACACTTTGCCCAGTGTCGTTCCGGCCGGACAGCAAGTAGGAAGGCAGTTTGCAAATGGTGGAGAAATGAAGGGTGGACGTGTCGGCTAGGACTACGGAATACTTTTTCTAAGAGTTGGCTGGGAAAGAGAAGAGAGCTTCCTATTTTAAGCAAGTGTTTTTGCTAACTAGGTGCTAATTAGTTGCGTTCAGAATGGCAGGTGTGGGAGGGGGGAAGCTCTGGTGTCACCCAGGCCTCCTTTGCCAGCCCACCTCTCCCCTCCGCTGGCATGCTCCCCTTCCAGGCGCAGGTATATCCTTTGGCCTCTATTTCTCTCCCTTTGTGCTGGTGGGGAGGAAGGGCATGGGCAAGGGCCAGGCCTTCCCGACCAAGACCAAAGGGAGTGGGAGTGGGAGGAAGAGTTTACCATCCTCTCCATCCCAGGCTGAGCGACTACCCCACCTCTGAGAGGGGCGGCACCAGAGCAGGGCACCGGGAGCCCCCTCCCATGTCAGTGCTAGCCCCAGCGAGAGCCTGTGGTAGGGGAGAGACTCTCTTAATAGGCTCCCACTCCTATCAAGCACCAGCTGGCCCTGGGCTCTAATCCCTGCCTAGATAAAGCCTCCCGGAGGCTCAAGCTGAGGAGGAGGTTGAGGCGCAGCACCTGAGTTAGCAGGCTTCGAGAGAGCCAAAGGCTCAGGAGTCTGTCCCTTTGAGGTAAGGCAATTTGTCCCTGTCCCCCAGGTCTCTGTCCCTTCTCCCAACCTGTCCCCACTGGGAACTTGAAAAACCAGAGACTGCCATCCCTCCTCCTCCGGGCCCTCCAAGCCCCAGCGGCAATGTGGAGAGGAGCATCTTCTCTCTCACGTGCCCTCATCCTGGCCCTCCCACGAGGAATCCTTGGCCACCCTTGCCAGTGGACCAGGAGCCCCAGGCTGCTTCCTCAGCACCCTGACATCTTGGGGGAAGCCCACCTGGTCACCCCAACCTGCTCGGCACTCTGTCCTGAGCCAGAGTCACACAGAATGCCCTGGGGAGAAGGAGGGCCAACCAGAGCACTGTTGCGTCCTTCTCGAGAAGGCCGTCCAGCCCGAAGCCCACCTCGGTCACTCAGGACCGTCTTCTACAGTAGCCCTGGCCCATAGAGGCATTCCTCCAGCCATGCTTCAGAGGTGGACGCTAGCTATGCTGCCGCCATGATTCAGTTTTTGGCTATGCTCCAACTGAGAGTCATTATTTGAAACTTCTGGCTTTTGCTTTAAGTTCTAAAACTTGGCATCTTTGAATGGGTTGGGTTAAAAGCCAGCTATTACACACGTGAAAGTCTTTCCGGAATGTATTTCTCTGATGCAGGACGCCTGGTCCTAGATCCTTGATCAGTCCGTCTAATGAGGCCGGGGGACCCCTTCTCAAAATCATGTTGTTAAATACATAATAGAAAATGTAGATATGGGCAAAGGAAACGAATCCTACTCAAATACAGTTATCAAGCACAGCTAGGTGGCTCAGTGGAGAGAGTCAGGCCTGGATGACAGGAGATCCTGGGTTCAAATGTGGTCTCAGACACTTCCTAGCAGGGTGACCCTGGGCAAGTCACTTGACCCCCATTGCTTAGCCCTTACCGCTCTTCTGCCTTGGGACCAATATGCAGTGTTGATTCTAAGAGGGGTGGGGGGAAGGCTACCTAGGTTCTAGGGGCAGCTTGGTGGCTCAGTGGTAGATGCTGGGTTCATATCTGGCTTCAGAGACTATATGACCCTGGGCAAATCCCTTAACCCCTGTTGCCCAGCCTTGCCTCTTTTCTGCCTTGGGACCAATACTTAGTTCTAAGACAGAAGGCAAAAGGTTTAAAAAACACACAGTTACAGACTAGTAAGAGTTCCAAGTTCACAGACCTCCTCAGATCTCTCACGCTAAGCATCCCCGACCAGGAAGCCGCTTGTCTTCAGGCAGCGAGAGCCTGCCGAGCTTCCTTGGGCTTTGGATGGGCTTCCTTCAAGTTCGGTGTGGCTGGGAGAAGCTCTGCCCATCAGGACAGGCACGGCGGAGAAGGAAAAGGGCCAGAAGCAGCTCCCATCGCCCTTCTCGTTTCTGAAAGTACGATGTTCTCTTGGGCCTTAGCAGAGTGAGCAACAATGCCGAGAGCCAAAGAGGGAAGGGGAGAGGGCCTCTGGGTGCCAGACGCTTAGCCAAGCCCTTTTCTTTTTTAACAAATATGAGCTCGCTTCTGGCCCTCCCAGCAACCCTGCGAGGAAGGTGCTGTTAGTATCCTACTTTTGTAGGTGGGGAAACTGAGGCAAACAGAGCTTAAGAGCGTCTGAGGCTAGATGTGAATTAATATCATTGGGGAATGGCTAAACAAGTTCTGACCCATGACTGGGCTGGAGTGCTACAGCACCGTAAGAAAGGAGGAGCAGGTTAATTTTGCAAAAACGTGGAAAGACCTGCATGAAAAATTGAAGAATGAAAGGCGCAGAACCGAGAGCATTGTAGACCGCGAAAGAAAGAAATAGTGTTCAAAGAATGGCTTGTGGCTGTCCACCTTCACAGGAAGAACCGATAAATAGAAACAAGCAAGACATGTTTTATATATACACAGACTTCTTTGTTAAATGATGCCTTCTCTGGTGAGGAAAGGGGGAGAGGATGGAAGATACCTGGGAAGTTTTTTAGCTGTATGACCCTGAGCAAACGGGGCATCTTCTGGGGGAGGCAGGAGGGCAGGGTGCCCTTTGTAGGGGAAAGCACGGTGTCCCATCCCCCTGAAAAGAAGGGAGGGGATTTACTCCGGAGAGACACTGGTGGGCAGAGGGGCAATGGAGAGAGGGCAGGGGATTCGCGAGATGTGCAGAAAACAATATAACAATGATAATGATAATAAGCAATATTTATATGGGGGCAGTTAGATGATGCAGTAGATAGAGTGCCAGGCATCAAGTCAGGAAAACTTATCCTCCAGAGTTCAAATCTGGGCTCAGACCCTAGCTGTGTGACCCTAAGCAAATGATTTAACCTCATTTGCCTCAGTTTCCTCATCTGTAAAATAAGATAGAGAAGGAAATGGCAACTAACTGTATGATTCTGGGCAAATCATTTAACCCCATTTGCCTCAGTTTCCTCATCTGAAGGAATTGGCAACTAACTGTGTGATCCTGGGCAAATCATTTAACCCCCATTTGCCCGAGTTTCCTCATCTGTAAAAGCTAGAGAAGGAAATGGCAAATGACTCCAGTAATCTTTGCCAAGAAACCCCCAAATGGGGTCATGAAGAGTTGGATAATATTTTTAAAAGATTGAACAAGAAAAGGCATTTATATAACACCCATGTGCCAGGCACCATCCCGAGGACTTTACAATTATCTTCTCATCTGAGCCTCATAACAACCTTGAGAGATAAATTCTATCATAATTCCCATTTTACGGGGCAAGGTGAGAGGGAGACAGAGGTTAAGTGATTTGCTCAGGATCACACAACTAGTACAGTGTGTGAGACTAAATTTGAACTCGGGTCTTCCTGACCCCAGGCCCAATGTTCTTTCCACTGGGCCACCCAGTTGTCTCCAACATTGCTGAGAAAAGGAAAGAAACTAATCCATCTCTTGACGGTCCCTGTCTGAAGATGTCCACCTCACGTGGCCATCACTGCCTAAGAAGTAGAGGTGGGATGTTGCCCTTCAGTAGATTGGATTATTTTTGGAAGGGGTGAGTTTAAGGAAGGCAGTGAGAACTTCTCCACATCATCCGGACCTTATCCCTTCTTTCCACACCCCTAGAAGTAGCCCCAGTGGCTAAAGCCATTCATCTGGAAACTATAAATAGATGATCTGCTTTCTTTTGTTGGCTAGTCAATGGACGCCTTCACTTTTTCTGGAGATGCCGCCCTTCCCCATGAGCAAGAACTCCCAAGGACGTTTTCCATTTTGAGTGCTTCATCTGTCTTTCCTCTTCTTGTTCTCCACACTTAAAAGGGGCTCCTGTCTACCTGGGCCAGAGAAATGGATGGAAACCCTAGAGTTAGTTTCAGCTGGAAGGTTGTCAAGGATGGGCTAAAGGTGAATGGTGTCCTTTGATAATCCTATCCAGTTACAAAGGGGCAAAGAGGGGCTCCTTCTGGAGGAAGCAGGAGGGCAGGGTGCCCTTTGTAGGGGGAAGCACGGTGGCCCATCCACCTGAAAAGAAGGGAAGGCACTTAGCCAGGAGAGACATACAGGTGGGCAGAAGGGCAATGGAGAGAGGGCAGGAGATTGATGGGACAAGGTCTTGGCACAGTCAGCTGGGACTGTTCTAAGGTGACTGAGATCTCATTATTGAGAATACTATGATGATCATTAATCCTAATAGCTAGCATTCATATAACACTTTTAAGGTCTGCCACGTTCTTTCCAAATATTAGCTCATTTTTCTCCTCACAGCCACTCTGGGAGGTTGGTTGGGTGTGATTTATTATCCCCATTTTGTAGATGAGGAAATGGAGACAGAGGCTAAGTAACTTGCTCAGGATTGTAAAAATGGATTTGAACTCTGGACTTCAATCCCCAGAATCCTTTGCTCCACTTCCCCAGAGTGCTTTGTAATCACACTGAATTCTCAGGTGGGCTGAGATCAAGAAGGGATTTAACCTGATTGCAAAGGCTTTTGTGGCTTTTTGGACTTCCATTTTGGAGCAGAGGCGGCTCTTTTCATAATATAGGTGAGGTGTCTAGGCCAGAGGCCTAGACACGTGTTCTTATCCTGTATTTTCTTTAATTCTTAATCTTTAATAAACCTCATAAAAACATAATACTCCTTGCAGAGAGAAACTAATTTCTACCTGCCTCAGTTTCTCTAAATTTTTAACTGTTACAGTTTCCCATAGCTAGTAAGGGATTAAGGCAGGATTTGAACTCAGGTTTCTCCAGTCCATCACTATAGTACCAGGCATGTGTCTTGAGAGCTATCTGCTCAAAACAGACAGAGCCATATTATTTGTAATCATCCAAAAAAGGAAATGAATGGTGTGCCCAATGTGAATGAATGAACAGACTATGATTGACCAGTGAAAGCTGTCTGTGATCACGGAGAGTGGCGTGGCCTATAAGGGAGGAAGACCTGGGGTCAAGGCCTTCCTCGAATATTTAACTGGCCGTGGGAGCCTGGGCAAATAGCTCAAGCTCTCCAGAGCTAGACGTTACAGCCCGTTTGTGAACTCGCATTCGTGGAGGGACTTCTAGACTGGGTGTTCCCCAACCCCACATCAATCCCAGGTGCAGACCAGAAAATACCCAACAATTAGATCACTATTGTGAAGTGCTGGGGCAGCCGGGTAGCTCAGTAGAGAGAGCGCCTACTCTAGAGTGGGAAGGATCTGGGTTCAAAGCTGGCCTCCGGCGTGCCCTAACTATATGACCCTGGGCAAGTCATTGAACCCCAGCTGCCCAGCCTTTGCTGTTCTTCTGTCTTGGAATGGATATGAAGACAGAAGGTAAGGGCTTAAAAAAAAAACTATAAAAGAATAGAAAAGAGCCTGCGACTGAACTTGGGACTTCAGTGGTAGAGGGAACTCCCAGGTGAGGAAAGCCCCCGCCACCGATGCTCATCTCCTGGAAGAGTGGTCCAGAGCACTCTGCTATTATGTGGCTTCTCAGAGTCTCTGAGGCAGGTCATGAGCCCGGCTCTTCCTGGCTTTCTGGCCACTAGAAAAGGAACCCACAGATGGATTCACAAACTGGACAAGAAGGAGGGTGCAGAGACTGGTAACTACTAATTGGTTATGGAAATTCATAGGTCAGATCATAATGGGAAGTGTAAGGAGCTCAGAGATGGATTGCTGCCAGAGCAAAGTTCCCAGTTTTTTTATATTTATGAGTAAAGTGGCTGAGGGCAGCTCGGTGGCACAGTGGATGATAGAGCATCAATCTTGGAGTCAGAAGACTGATCTTACAGAGTTCAAATCTGGCCTCAGACGCTAATTAGTTGTGTGACCCTGGGCAAGTCACTTTACCCTGTTGACCTCAGTTTCCTCATCTACAAAATGAGCTGGAGAAGGAAATGGCCAACCATCCAGTATCTTTGCCAAGAAAATCCCAAATGGGGTCATTAATGAACAACCACAAAGAATTACTTTTGTGTATATTTTTCAAACCTGGCCTGACACCTGCTGCATGATCCTGGGCAAGTCACTTAACCCTGTTTGCCTCAGTTTCCTCATTTGTAAAATGATCGGGAGGAGGAAATGGTAAAAACCCTCCAGTATCTTTGCCAAAAAAAAAAATGCTAAATAGGATCCCAAAGAGTCAGACACAACCAAAATGACCGAACAACAACAAAATGGTTGAAACTGAAACAGATAGGAAATAACGAGAATCATAGGAAATGGACAAGGTAATATCTAAAAGTGATGGTGATGATTATACACGTCATATAGTGGATGAAGAATCAAGTAGAAGAATTAGGAAACAACCATTATAACAAACAGAAAAAAATTGGTGGAGAGAAGCTAAAGGTGGGGGTGATGGGGAAGAGTAACAGGATAGTCAAGGGGAAGAGAGAGAAGCAGAAAAGAGGAGAACTTTGATCCACAAACTGTGGGGTTTAGGAAATCCTCGATAGAAAGCGGACCGAGAGAGAAAGTGCCAAGTCTGTGTCTCCAGAGAGTCCCGAAGGAAGCACAGACAAGCAGGACAGCTTAGAAAGGATGCTGTTCTGTGCTTCATATACTTAAAAGGAAAAATAAACTGCGCTGGATAGAGATGAGCGTTCTTCTGTACAATCAGCTTCTTGTGCCTGACTTTTCTTGATTTTTTTCTAAGCATTCTATATCAGAAAGTCATATAAGCTTTGGAGCTTTCGTGGATACATTCATTCCCTTAATTATGTCTCATCTGTTTTCCTAATGGAGCAGGTGGTTTCAAAAGGAAAGCTGTCAAGCCCCTCTAAGTGAGCTTTTGTTTTTGTTGTGTGTGTGTGTGTGTGTGTGTGTGTGTGTGTGTGTGTGCAGCCGTGTGTTTTAAGTTCACATTAAGAGGAAGAACAAAGGTTTCGTCCCCCTAAAAAAGCCACCTCGGATTTAGGGTACGTGAAGAATAAACTAGTTTGGGAACAACCGGTGTTGGCAGTGCCAGTCTCCTTTGCATTGAGTGAAAACTGCCTTCAGTTCTGGGCACCCCACTGGCCCGCTGGGATCCCTAGAGGGGTGACCCAGGACAGCAAGGGTGCTGGAAGCCCATGGCACCCTAGAATCAGCCGGAAGAACTGAATGGGGGTGGTCCAGAAAAGAGAGGGATTTGAGGGGGCAGGAGAGGTGCTGCTCTCAGTTATTCCAAGGGCTGTTGGACAGAAGAGGGATTATTAAACGTGTTCTATTCGTCTCAAGAGGAACAATGGCAGGAAGTTGCCAAGAGACAGTTTTTAGCTGAACATAAGGGGGGAAATCCTAATTCTAAGAGCTGCTCAGCGATGCGTTGGGGCTGCTCCTTGGAAAGGGAGTCGGTGAGTTCCCATTTGCTGGAGTTCTTCGAGGAAAAGCAGCCTTGGGAATACCATCCAGAGATCTTTGCTACCCTATCAGATGGCCTTCATAACCCCTAAGTTTTCTTCTAACTCTTAGACGCCTGGTCTTTAGACGAAGGATTCTGTGGTGCCTAAAACTGTGCCACTTTGAAAGATGTCCCAATGTGTCTGGCAGTCAGAGCCCTGGGGCTTGCCATGGCGAGGAGTGCCCGGATTCCTGGGTTCCGATCCTGCCTCAGTTACTTTTGAGCCGTGTCCCTGGGCCAGTTGGCCAATCTCCCTGGACTTCGGGTTCCTCGTCCGTAAGACGGGGGGCACGGGGGATGTCGTGTGACCCCGTGGGCTCTGAGGCCTCCCCCTCCCCAAGTCTAGGTCCCACCAACCCCATCATCCTCACCCGGCTTTTGCCCCTCGCACACTTCTAGGTTACACGGCAGATCCATGAGCATGAGCAGGAGAACGAGTTGCGGGAACAGATGTCAGGATATAAGCGGATGCGGCGCCAGCACCAGAAGCAGCTGATTGCCCTGGAGAACAAGCTGAAGGCTGAGATGGACGAGCACCGCCTGAAGCTGCAGAAGGAGGTGGAGACGCACGCCAACAACGCGTCCATCGAGCTCGAGAAGCTGGCCAAGAAGCAAGTGGCCATCATAGAGAAGGAGGTCAGTGAGGGGGGCACCCACAAGGACTGGGAAACTGGGTCAGGCCACCGCTTAACCCACATTGCCGCTAGCACGCATTCCCGGCCGTTTCCATGACCACGTTGGCGATGGCCCGGGGATCTTGGAGGGAGACGTCGCTCTCTCCCTGGCCCTTGGCTCCTGGGGCCTGCGTTAAGGCATAGTTATTGATTTAACCTTATTTCAGCAGGAGCCCAAGAAACAACTCCGAGCCAACTCCAACCCCCCGTATTTTACTAAAGATGATTTACAGGGAGATCCTCGGGACAGGATCACGACACACAGGACTTAGACGTGATCTCGTCTCTCCTCCCCAATCCTTGCCATTCCCTCCTCCTCTTTCCTCCTCTTCCTCCTCTTCCTCCTCTTCCTCCTCTTCCTCCTCTTCCTCCTCTTCCTCCTCTTCCTCCTCTTCCTCCTCTTCCTCCTCTTCCTCCTCTTCCTCCTCTTCCTCCTCTTCCTCCTCTTCCTCCTCGTCCTCCTCCTCGTCCTCCTCCTCGTCCTCCTCCTCGTCCTCCTCCTCGTCCTCCTCCTCGTCCTCCTCCTCGTCCTCCTCCTCTTCCTCCTCCTCCTCCTCCTTCTCTTCTTCCTCCTGTCTTTACTTTCTTCAGTTCCCCTCCGTGTGCCCAGCTGCTTGAGACTGTTTCCTGTGCCTTCACCTCCTCTCCTTGCCTCCCCACCAGAGAGCTCCAAGGAAGGTCACCAGCCCCAGCTGTACCTCCTGCCCTCCCCAGGGTGGTCGCTCTCCCAGCCCCAGGGATGTCACCAGGCTCATTCTCCTCCCGGCTCCAGTTCTGTAGCTCATGACTCTTTCCCTCATTTCTCACACTTCTCTCAGCCCGGCTCCTCAGCTCCTCAGAAATACCCAGAATGATAGTGATACCTTGGTGGCTCCAAGGATGGAGAGCCCAGGTCCTGGGTGCAAATCTTGCTGTAGACACTTCCTATGGGGAGGGGGACCCTGGACAAGTCACTTCACCCCCACGGCCCAGCCCTTACTGCTCTTCTCCCTTGGAACCAATACGCAGCAATCGATTCTAAGATGTAAGCCTAAAAAAAACAATCCAGTATTCACATATGAAAATGAATACAATGGGCATTTGGTCTGTATGATAATATATGTATAACCCAGATTGAATTGCTTGTCAGTTCTGGAAAGGAGGGAGGGAGACAGTTTGGATCCTATAACTTTGGAGATCTTATGTGGAAATGCATCACATGTAATTGGTTAAAAAAAAATTTATTTTAATCTGGAAAAAAAAAATCCAGAGTCTGGACTGATTGAAAAATAGCTAAATTTTTCTTCGGTCCTTAGATGCCCCCGAATCCACCATTATCATTTGTGTGTTGCTTCGTCTTTCCCTAAAAGAGACACAGGTCAAGGGCCAGCCACTTCCCATGTTTTATGTGCATATTTAGTCCTAAATTGGAGAAGAAAAGAGGTGATGAATGGAAGGAGAGGGACGGGAGGGAGAAGGCTTTTCAGCCTGGACATCCCTCCCTAGAGACCTTGTCTCTGTCACTGGCACCATCTTCCCCCTCTGTCATGGGGCCCTCACCCCAGGCTACAAGAGCTGGCCAGTGGCTCGCTTCCCCGTTTACAAGGAGGCGAGGGAGAGGGAAGCCTGACCTTCTGCCTGGTGTGTCCCTGGAATCCCAAATTACGCAGAAACATGAGACCTGCCAGAGTACTCTTGTGCTTCTGGCGCATTATGGGTCGCATAGATGGTTCAGGGCTAGCCTCGGAACCTGACCATTCTGTCCAACATTATTTCTCTGAGTTATCCCAGAGAACTGGGGAATTCCAAGCGGCACAACTCACCAATGATTTTTTGGAAAAGAACTTTTTCCTAAATTAGAGTTTGCTTGTATTCTTTTTTTTTTTAACCTTCATCTTCCATCTTAGAATCAATTCTGTGTATTGGTTCCAAGGCAGATGAGAGCAGTAAGGACTAGGCAATGGGGGGGGGGGGGGGTCAAGTGACTTGCCCAGGGTCACACAGCTGGGAAGTGTCTGAGGTCACATTTGAACCCAGGACCTCTCATCTCTAGGCTAGACTCTCTATCCACTGAGCCACCCAGCTGCCCCTGACTCCCTGTATCCTTGCAGAACTTGATTCTTATGAGAATAAAAAATATCATTGAAATGGTCTGCCCTTTTAATAATCCTTCCATCGAGTTTTCAGTTTCCTTTTCCTCCCTCCACCCCCATATTCTACATGTGCCATAGACGTTCGTTTAAACTTGGCGTGCCCAAAATCTTCCTATGATCTGATTTTTGTCCTTAAAAAGTCAAGTTTTGATCCAATCTGTCATTCTCTCCCGATTCAGAAGTGGGAGGGCTCATTCGGGACGTTTCTCAATTGGTCTCTTTAATCATCGGCCAGAAACGGCGCTGCAACAGGGCGCCTCATGATCCGGGGGGCGCCGACCACCTTTTTGCTGGGTCCCTTTGGAGAGAGACAGCCAAGTGTTGGACTGGAGGCATATTTGTCTTGGATTCCACTGGAATAACTTAGCAGGGGTTCTTTTGTTTGCTTGTTTGTTTTTTTCTGCAGGCAAAGGCGGCTGCAGCAGATGAAAGAAAGTTCCAGCAACAGATCTTGGCTCAGCAAAAGAAAGACTTGACAACTTTCTTAGAAAGTCAGAAGAAGCAGTATAAGCTTTGCAAGGAAAAAATAAAGGAGGCAAGTGACCAAGGGCCCGGCCGAGGCCAGAGTATTGGGGGGTGGGGCAGGGTCGGAGAAGACCGCCTGGGCCTCTAGGCCTCACCAGCGCAGCCCATGGTGATGGTGGGAACCAGCCGCTCGCTCTGTCACCACACACTTGAGGATGGCTTTCTGATCCGAGGTCCAGAGAAAGAGAAGTGATAGCTGAGCTGCCTCCGGCTAAGGCCCGCTGGGGAAAGGCAGACCAGAGGGGAAATGGTCCGTCTGCAAGTTGTTCACTTAAAATGACCATTGGGGGACAGATGGGTGGCTCCGTGGATGGAGAGTCAGGCCTAGAGAAGGGAGGTCCTGGCCGTGTGACCCTGGACAAGTCACTTAACCCCCATTGCCTAGCCCTTCCCATTCTTTTGCCATAGAGCAATAATACACAATATTGGTCCTAAGATGGAAGGTAAGGGTTTCATGACAAAAAAAAACCAGCCCGTTATTTCAGCCAGTATTTATTAAGGTGCATTTACTAATGTGCTAGAAACTGTTCTAAAAATTCTGGATACAAAGAAAGGCCAAGCTAGGCTCTGGCCTTGGGGAGCTTCCACTCCAACGGGATCTAACAGAGTTCTTAGTGCCCAGAAGCAGGATGTGGCCGACAAAGAGGGATCGTTGTTGCAGCGGCATCCACCGCCCTGCGTTTCTTGCTCCAGCATTTCCTCCAGGAACTCCTGGGAGCCTGGGTCTTGTCCTCACTACCCGGAGGTTTTCTTTGCAGGTAGCAGGCCCTGCTCTTGCAGAAGAAGAGATGCTTTTGAGGAACGCAGTCTTTAGTGTTCCTGTCCTCAGGCATGTGGCCACTTTTAAGATTCAGCATTCTTTGGGTGTTCAGAAGATAAGAGCACCAGACTTGGAATCAGCAAGACTCCTCTTCCTAAGTTCAAATCTGGCCTCAGACACTTATTATCTGGGTCACCCTGGCCAAGTTATTTAACCCTGTTTGCCTCAGTTTCCTCATCTGTTAAATGAGATGGAAAAGGAAATGATAAACCCAGATGGGACCAGGAAAAGTCAAACACAACTGAAAAAATATCTCAACATTGTATGGAAACCCAAAAGACCATAACCGGAAACCTGCCTGTGTTCTCCTATGGTAGTTCAGAATAAAAGCCCCAAGGCACCTAAGATGTCCCTAAGAGGGAAAAAGGGGGGAAAAGATAAGAATAATAAATAGAATAAATAGCATTTATATAATACCTTAAAGTCTATAAAGTGCTTTAGAAAGTCTTTATTTTACTCTTACAGCTGCAAAATTAAAATGAATATACAATGACTCCAAATATTATATTTTATAAGACTTATTAATAATCACTAGAAATAAAGGAAGAACGAGGTAGCTATCTAACAAAATAAAAATTCATGCCCAAGCTAATCTCCCTGCTCAAAAGGGCCTGATCCACCAAAGCAAGAAAGAGGAAGCTAGCTGGAAAAAAGGGAGAATTTATATCCCGCCTACATCAGAACGTAATGACAGGAGAGTGGGGTGCAAGGTAATATAGTTCAAGGGTTCAAGATTTCTAATTACACACAGCAACACTAGGAGGTAGGTGCTATTATCCCCTCTATTTTACAGATTAAAAAACTGAGGCTGAAGGAGGATAAGTGACTAACTCAGTCACATTTATTCATCCACACATTGATGGGATTAAAACAGGTAGTTCCTAGAATGAATAAAATCTCAATGATCTCCATTAGTGGAATACAGCAAAAGTAGGAATAAGTCCAAATGATGGTTAGTCTAAAAATGATTTGATGCTTAACTGTGCTCTGATTCTTTGGAGCTACATTTGAACATGAGTGTGTGTGATCTGTGGATTCACTTTCAATGGAATCACGCAGCCATACCTTGAAAACTGAGCTCAGGGCAAATCAGAAAGCCCCCATCACTTGAGCCTGACTTGTGCCCTTCCTCGATACCCAAGATAAATTATTGTCTTAAATAATCTTCCGTGCCAGAAGCAAAGGTTTGGATTTCCTAGATCTAGAGTTTGACTAGCTAGGTTAAGAAATGTTTACAAACAAGAAGGTAAGGTACCAGCCTGCCAAGATAGATTTCAACTAAGCAGATGAAGCAAAAGGTTCCAGTGGTGCCATTTTGAAAGCAAAGCAACATGGGTGATCAGAAGTTGAATCGCTGGTCCCACACTTTCCCCAAAAGCTAACTGAAAATCTTTGTTGACATTTTCATTTCCTCCATGGTTCTCTAGAGGAGTAGTCTCCAAACTTTTTTGATTGGGTATCCCCATGAATAAATATGTCTGAGCAGATTCCCCTAATAGGTGCACATTAACCTCCTTATAAATTACATATATGTGGTATACGTTTATGATGGTCAATTATATATATCATAAACTTATATGTTAATGTTAAAAACATTATTATAAAAACATTAACATACTAAAAAACAAACATATGATATATATATCATAAACTTACATAAATGGACTTTTTTTTAAAAAAGATGAGATAAGAATGAAATACTTGATCTTGGGGCTAGGAGGATGCCATTGGAGTTTTGGGATCAGACCTGAGACCCTTCTTCCCATGATCTGATTGGCTGATCATATGCTCCCTTGATCCATCTCGTGTTCTGATTGGTTGAACACACATCCCTTCAAGTCATGCCTTTGCTCATTACTTGTGTTCAGCCTCCGTTTTGGAGACCTCTAGCCTCGGGTTATACGATCTTCCCCATCACCCATGTGGTACCTCTTGGGGAGTGTGGAAGAAGGACTTTTTGCATAGCATCGGCATTTAATCCTTGGTGGATGTCACCTCATAGATCATGGAATTTTAGAGCTGGAAAAGACCTTTAGAACATCGAGCATAAAACTTTAGAGCTGGACAGGACCGTAAGGATTCTCTGGTACTGCTCCCTCTCCTTTTACAGGTACAGGAGCAGAGAGCTCCATGTTGCCCCAAAATCACAAAGGCAGTTGACAGTAGAATGGGGATTGGAATCCAAGCCTGTAGACATCCTAATGAGTATTTTTGCCTCAAATTAGATTAGGATGATAAGATCCTAATTAGAGAGCCAGGAAAGCCATCGAGTCCAGCCCCTCCATTTCACAGATGAGGAAACTGAGGCCTTTAGAGGTTAAAATGGTTTGCCCAGAATCATGGTTACTAGCTTAGGTCTCCCCTAGACTTAAACCGAGCCATCAATGCCACAAGGAATATTAAGTCCCGCAAGTGGCCTTTCATTTGTGTCCCAGGAGCTTTTTCTCTTGGAAATAATGTGGAGAAGTAGATCAAGTCAGAAAGACTTGGGTTCAGATCCCAGCTTGGATCCTGCCCAGTGTTGTGACCCTGAGCTGAGTCCCCTCCCCTGCCCAGGCCTCCTCATCCTCATCTCTAAAATAAGGGGGTCTCTAAGGCCCTTTGCAGCGCTAAGGCAATCGTGTTATCTCCTCCCAAATGAATGTGTTTCCTTTTGTTCCCCTGGGCCTGCTGCCGGTCTGTGCTTGTACAGGAGATGAATGAAGACCACAGCACACCCAAGAAAGAGAAGCAAGAGCGCATCTCCAAGCATAAGGAGAACCTTCAGCACACCCAGGCCGAAGAGGAAGCCCACCTCCTCACCCAGCAGAGACTGTACTATGATAAGCACTGCCGGTCCTTCAAGCGGAAAGCGATGCTCAAAAGGCACGAGATGGAGCAGCAGAACATCCGGGAGGTATTTCTGAGGGCCACTGGCCTCCCATAACCATCCCCCGGGAGGCAGCCCCTGGGAGAGAATTGCTTCATTGGGTTCAATGAGGATTTACCGAGCACCTCCAAAGGGTGTAGTGCTTTGCTACAAGCCTTGGGAAGGATTCAGAAAGACCCCTAAGCAGAAGAGCTAGAAGGGATATCAGAGATCTAGTTGCAAATCCTCCTTTTGCAGATCAAGAAATAGGGATTGGGGGCAGCTAGGTGGCTCAGTGGGTAGAGCCAGGCCTAGAGATGAGAGGTCCTGGGTTCAAATGTGGCCTCAGACATTTTCTAGCTGTATGATGCTGGGCAAGTCATTTAACCCCAATTGTCTAACCCTTCCCACTCTTCTGACTCGAAACCAATCAATAAACAGTATTGATGTATGATAGGGATTTTAAGGGGGGGGGGGGAAGTGATTTCAGCCAGCATTTTTTAGGAGCCTACCATGTGTTAGACACTGTACTAAAAATTTTGAGTAAAAAGAAAGGCCAAATAATACACAGTATTGTTTCTAAGACAGAAGGGGAAGGAAGGAAGGAAGGAAGGGAGGGAAGGAGGGAGGGAGGGAGGAAGGAAAGAAGGAAAGAAGGAAGGGAGAAATAAAGAGAAAGATTGATAAGGAAGGAAGGAAGGGAGAAATAAAGAGAAAGATTGATTTAGAGCTAGGATTAAGCAATAAATAAGTTTCAGGGCTAAGATCTGAACCCAAGCCTTCCTGGCTCCAAAACCAGTTCTCTCTCTACTATTCCTGCCCAAGGGCACACTGACTGTTCTTGGAAGTAGGACCTAGACCAAGTCTTTCAACTACAGTTTGTCCAGATGGGCTCTTGGGGTTTGGGTAGACCACAACGTCAACATGAATCAGCTGTATGATAGGGCAGCTACACTGGGCAGTGAAATTGTAGGTTACATCGGGAGGCAAGAATCACAAAGTGATGGGCTCGCTGCATCAGAATACGCTGGGAATGCCGTTCTCCATTCTGGGAACCACATTTTAAGAACTGTTGATAAACTCGAGGGTGTTTCTAGGAGGGTAACCAAGATAGTGAAGGGCTCTTTGGAAGGAATTGGGGTTATTGAACTTGGAGAAGACTCGGGGATTTTATGGTCATAAGTATCTAAAAAGTGTCACCTGGAGGGGGAAAGGCTTCGACTTGTTCTCTATGGTCACAAAGGCCACAAGTGGGAGCAGAAAGTCCAAGGTGCAAAGGCAAATGTAGTCCCAAGGGGGGGGGGGGGGAACTGCCAGGTGGTGAGAGCTGTCCACAATTGGACTGGTTCTGCTGAGAGAACATCCTCAAACACCTCAAAGATGATCATTTGGATAGGAGTATTAGAGGAAGTTCCCATCCAGATAATGGGTTAGACTAGAGGTTGATTGAGGTACCCTTCAATTCTGAAATTCTGATTATTTCCCAGTCCAATATTCTCATGCAAGTCAGTCAACAGGCATTTATTCATGCCCACTTTGTGTCGGGAACTATGCTGGATACAAAGTAATGAAAAACAAAAAAATAGCCACTGCTTGCAAAGAGCTCACAGTCCAGTGGAAGAGTCAAAATGGATAGAATGCCAGGCCTGGAGTCACATCTCAGACATTTATTGTCCTCATTTCTTAAAATTTTCATTTGTTTATTTATTCATTCATTCATTCATTTTGAACCCTTATCTTCCATCTTGGAGTCAATACTGTCCAAGGCAGAAGAGTTGGTAAGGGGTAGGCAATGGGGGTCAAGTGACTTGCCCAGGGTCACACAGCTAGGAAGTGTCTGAGGTCACATTTGAACCTAGGACCTCCCATCTCTGGTCCTGACTCTAAATCCATTGAGCCACCCAGCCGCCCCCTCTAATTTTTAAAAATGATCTGGTGAAGGAAATGGCAAACTACTCTAGTGTCTTTGCTAAGAAAACCCCAAATGGGGTCAAGAAGAATCAAACATGACTGAAAATGATGGAACAATAAAATATAGAAATAAGTTATAGACAGGTTAAACTGGGGTAGTCTCAGAGGAAAGACACTAAAAATAGGGAGACAGGATAGGTAGGTAGCACAGTTGACAGAGCACCAGGCCTGAATCAGAGGTCCTGGGTTCAAATCTGGTCTCATATATGTCCTAGCTGTGTGACCATGGGCAAGTCACTTAACCCAAATTGTCCAGCCCTTGATGCTCTTAGATCTTAGAATTGATACTAAGAAGATAAGGATAGGGTTAGAAAGGCATCTTACAGAAAATAAACTTTAGCTGAGACTTGAAGGAGGCCAGGGAGGCCAGAAGGTTTGGTGAAAAGGGAGAGTTAGGGGAGATAGAGAAAATGCCCAGAGTCCAGAGGTGGAGTTTCGTGTCCAGGGAGGTCAGTGTCCTTGGGTCACAGAAAGAAGAAGAATACAAGGTGTAAGAAGACTGGCAAGGCATCAAGGGGCCAAGTTAAGAACTTTGAAAGAGGATTTTCTATTTGATCCTAGAAGGAAGAGGGAGCCACTGAAGTTGATTGAATGGGGGATGGCGGGGTTGGCGGGGTCAGTCTTGCACTTCAGGAAGATCAGTGTGACAGCTGAGTGAAGGATGGGCCGGAGACGTGAAGCAGGGAGACCCACGAGGAGAGCAAGACGAATGGCAGCCAAACCACTGTATAATCCAATCATACATAATGTTAATGACGGGAAGTCTAGTACAGGAAACATCGCACTTGGCAGTTTCCTTTTTAATCTCATAAGGCCACTGAACGCTGTAAATCATGTTAGAACGTAAATAGGGATTGAATTTTTTTTTCTTTTAGTGAGTCAAAATCCACAAAATATAAGTACAAAATTATTAGGGAAGTTTTATTCCATGGAGAAATTCCCATCGGAAAAAAGGGGGGCTTTCATTCCTTAACTGCTGTGAAGGAATTGGCAATCCCATTGGGGAGACGTGACTAACCCCAATGAAGATATCCAATAACCTTATAAGACAACATGGGATTCATTCACACATGCAGCCAACTCAAAGAACCAACTCTTCCTCTCTTGGTCTCTGTCTGTCTCTTCCTATTTCTTCCTCTTTCTCTATCTCTTTCCCTTTGTTCTTCCTTTATTTACAATGGCTTTTGTGAAGGCTTTCAGGCAACACACTGAGGGATTTGAATAAAGAATACAACAATAATAAAACATTCCCCATATTTCCCTCCAAAATCCTTCCCTTCGCCTAGACTGTGGCCTCTGTTCTTTCCAGGCCAGCCCCTCTGCACTAGTCACTGCCTCCCCTTCTTGACCCTTTGGTGAACAGGTTCAACTCTACGCCGTTCTCATTTCCAAACCCTTGCCGCCATTATATCATTGATTGGACCCTGCCAAGCTTCAGCCTCGAATCACTCCCATCACTTGTTGTCTCCATCATAGCTCCTCATGGGCTGGCTAACAAAGATCAAGGAAGTCACACAGCCGTTCTGATTGGGTCCTACCACAAACTTATGTTACCCAACCTCAAATGGGTCCTCCCTGCTGCTGGGCAGTTCTACTCTACCTTTCTCATTCTCTTACTCTCTACCTTCTCATCCTTCCTCCAATCTCCTATGGGTCCCCCTCCCGCAACCCTCTCAGCTGAGAATCTTGCCTCATATTTTATGGGCGAGAAATGGAGGCCATTTTGCCATGAATTTCCTCTTTTCCTCATTTCCCATCACTCGTATGTCTTCTGCCACTCTCTTCTTAATCACTGTCTGACATATTGAGGTAATCCCTACTCTTTCCCAAGGCTAACCCCTCTACTTGTTCAAGCAATCCAATTCCATTCTGTCTCCTCCAGAAGATCACCTCTTCTTTCATCCCCACTTTCTCACTTATCTTTAATCTTGCTCTGTCTACTCAATGCTTCCCATTTGCCTCCACACATGCCTCGTTAGTCCCTCCATTCCCATTATCATCCCATATCTGTTCTCCCTTTGGTGGCTGAACTCCTTGAGAAGACATCTACAATGGGTGCCTCCATTGCTCTCTTCTTAACTCTCTTCAGTCTGGTTTCCAGTCTCATCATTCAGCTAGCCTACTCTCTCCAGAAATCAATGATCTCTTAATTGCCAAATCCAGTTTTTTCCCAATCCTCACCATTCTTCATCTCTTTGTAGCCTTTGACACCGTCAGTCACCCTCCTCTCCTCATATTCTCCTTTCTCTGGGTTTTGAGGACACCATGCTTGCCTGGGTCCCATCTTACCTTCTCCCACTGACCTGTCCTTCAGAGGATCCTTTGCTGAATCTTCATCCAGGTCATGCCCACTAACCATGGCATGTCTGGGGCCCTCCCTACTATTTCACTTGGTGATCTCTTCGGCTCACAAGGATTCTGCTTCCTTGCTAATAGTCCTCAGATCTCCTTAGCCAGCCCTTATCTCTCTGCTGACCCCGGGTTCGCATCTCCAATCACCTAGTAGCCATGTCCTCTAGACATTTTAAACTCAACACGTCCAAAATAGAACTAGTTATCTTTCCTCCCCATCTCTTTCCCCTTCCAAACTTCTTCCCTCTTCCTGTGCAGGACAGCAGCATTCTCCCAGTCCCCCAGACTCACAAACTCGGTCTGTTCCTTGATTTCTTACTATCTCTCACTGTCCCTCCATATCCAAATGTGTCAACATCTCCCAAGGACCCCTTCTCTCCTCTAACAATATCTCCACACTAGTGCTGGCCCTCATCACCTCACACTTTTATTTTTTTTTAATCTCTTGCCTTCTGTCTTAGAATCCATCTAATGTATCATCTCTAATACAGAAGAGCAGTACAGGCTAAGCAATTGGGATTAAGTGATTTGCCCAGAGACGCACAACTAGGAAGTGTCTGAGGCCAGATTTGAGCCCAGGTCCTCCAGACTCGAGGCCTGTTGCTCTATCCACTGTGCTACCTCAATGCCTCCTCACAACTTGATTATTACAAAAGCATCCCAGGGTGTCTGCCTGCCTCCAGCCTCTCCCCACTCTACAGAGAGGGAAACTGAGACCCAGAGAGACTCAAGTGACTTGTCAGGCTGTAGAAGTCATAATTAGCTGCATCAGAATTTGAATCCAGTTCTGATGACTCCCATCTAGCATTCTTTCCGCTTGTTCTTAGTTTTAAATTATATGACCCCCTCCTCGCCCCCAAAATGTTTGCTCTCTCCATCTCTCTGCCTCTCTGCTTCTCCCTTCCTACCCCTAGAAACATTCGCCCTCTGTCTTTCTCCTGTTGACTTGTCTCCCCCAACCCTGAAGTGTTCTCTGTATCAATCACTCTCCCTCCTTCCTTTCCTGCCTCTCTTTCTTCCTCTCCCACCTTCCTTCAGTCTCTCTCATTTACTCCCTCTCTGTCTGTCTGTCTCTCTGAGTCTGCCCATCTGTCTCCCTGTGTTTCTGTCATTCTGGCTCTCTGACTCTCCCCCTTTCCCTCCTGCTCTCAAGCTCTCTCATTGGCTGTCCTCTCTCTGTAGCTTTCGGTCTCCTCCTCCTCCTCCATCTCCCCCTTCTCCCTCCTCTCTCCCCACCCTCCTATTCTGAACTCCTGCTGTTTCTGCCTTTCTGGTGCTATTTGGCCCCCCTTTTCTGTGGATCCCCTCCGCCCCCATCACAGGGTCCTCTAATGAATCCCTGGTCCTCATGCCAGAAAACCCTTCCTGTTTGGAAGGACGAATGCGCATTCCATGAGCCTTCCTAAGCAGGGGCCCTGGCAGGATAGAGTTAATCGTTGGGTGGCCTGACAAGGCCCCACGTCCATAGGAAGCTTCCTATTGGATTCCTCCTGGTCCCTGGGAGCCAGGTTTGGGAGTGATGGCGGGATGCTCGGGGGATTACTGGCTACCCTTTGGTGCCATCTAGGGGGCAAACGGTGATCTGAAAAGAACGACGACTCATTCCATGGGCTGGCAGAAAACCCAGCATTTCCCCAAACCAAACCTTGGTTTCCTTTGAGAGACTGCCGGTGGGTGTTCTGGAAAGGGCATTCACCCTGAGGGACACAAGGCCCAAAGCGGTGCCGCCTCAGGCCCACGCTGGGCAGCAGAAGCAGCGCCATGTTGTGAACCCAAGGGATGGACACGGGGAGAGCAGAGAGCCACCCGGATTCCCAGCTTCTCCCCCAGTGGTCCCTGTCCCATCATCCTCTGTCCTAAAGCCGAGACAAATCCAAATGGGCCCAGACAGGGGAGATGGCAAATTCTTGTCGTCTGGCTCCCTCTACTAAGTGCGCCTGGCCCTGAGGCTTCAGAGGAGAGGAAGGGAAGGAGATAAGCATTGGTCAGGCTCCCATGATGCTCGTTAGAAATGTTAGCTCACAACAGCCCTGGGAGGAGGTGACTGCTCTTATTATCCCCAGAGGAGAAACCGAGGCACAGAGGAGAAACCCAGGTCACACAGCTAGTGAGCCTCGGAAGCCAGAACGAGCTCCCTCTTTCAGGCTGCTATGATGGCTGCCATCCAGCCAATACAGCCATTTTATACTATCTCAACTGAAAGATGTCATCTATAAATGCAGAATTTTAATAACTTGTAAATTCTATTGAAGTATCAAAATGTGATTTTATTAGTTAAAAATTAGAGTATTTCCTACACGTTCTCTCACCAGTTGTTCTGAAGAAGCATTTATTGAGCGCCGACTGTGGGCCCAGCATGTCACTGGGCTCTCTGGGCTGGGCTTGGGCACGAGGTGGTGGTCCCATTGTACAGAAGGGAGAATGATAGATAGCTCAGGGCCTGGGGGACTAGACAAGGCCTCCTGTCCTGTGGCCTCGGGCCTCTCCCTTGTTCATCTCCTCTCATTAAAGTGCTCTGCCAAACGCTAATGGATTTAATTAAGAGCCGGTTAGCGGCGTTATTCCTCGTAATCTGTCATCGCGAGGGGCGCGGGGCACAGCCTCCATTTATCTCCCATCCATTTGTCTCCCCTTGGCCAATGCAGGAGCTCAATAAGAAGAGGACGCAGAAGGAGATGGAGCACGCCATGCTGATCCGGCACGACGAGTCGACGCGGGAGCTGGAGTACAGGCAGCTGCACACGCTGCAGAAGCTACGAATGGACCTGATCCGCCTGCAGCACCAGACCGAGCTGGAGAACCAGCTGGAGTACAACAAGCGGCGGGAGCGCGAGCTGCACCGGAAACATGTCATGGAGCTTCGGCAGCAGCCCAAGAACCTCAAGGTAGCACAGCCCACAAGGGGAGGGAGGGAAGGAGGGAGAGAGGGAGACCCCTTCCACCTGGCCCACCAGCACCCGCTCTGCACCTTCTCATCTGAGGGAGCCGCCCAGTCACACAGCCAAGAGGGACCAGAGGCAGAACCTGAACCCAGGGCCTTCGGGTCCTGAGATGGCTCACTCGCCACTGTACCACACGGCTTCTCCTGGAAAGGAGATAGACTGAATGGCCTCTCCCGAGTCCTATAATTCTGTGATAAAATTCCCGAGTCTGTGGAGTCTGTTCTTCTAGCCTTCCAACCAATGACTCCCAATAGCCTCTAGAGTAAAATTCAAACTCCTCTCTTGGCCATCTAAACTACTTCAAAGCCTGCCATTCTAGACTTCACACGACTCTCAGTCGAGGGAGATAACAAGCATAAAACGTTTCACAAAACTTCAAGTCCAATGTGAGTGCCAGCGTTAACTACTCCAGGTAGAGCCAGAAATATCTACATATGTGCCTGCGTAGATAAAGATGGTGGTTTAGAGAGAGAGAGAGAGAGTCCTGGACGGCAAAGATGGGCAGTTATGCTCAGGAATAGCAGTCAGGTCAGGATGGCTATAATGAGCGGTGTGGAAAGGTGAGAGGCAGGGGACAGAGAGAGGGAGAGAAGTGGATAGAGATGGGTGACTAGAGAGAGAGACAGATGGAGGAATAGAGGGAGAGATGGATAGAGAACTAGGACTATAGAGAAAGAGGTAGAGATGGGTGGAGAGATAGAAAGATGGATAGATAGATGGATGAATAAGAGGAAGAGATGGATAGAGATAGATGGATAAAGAGATAGAGACACATAGACAGATAGAGGAAGAGATAGACAAATAGAAGGATGGATCTAGATAGATGACTTAATAGATAAAGGGAATAGAGATGGATGAATGGATAGAGATGGATAGATAAATAGATGGATAAATAGATGGATACATAGATGGATATATGGATGGATGGATATATGGATATAGACAGATGAAATAGAGATGGATGGATAGAGAAGTGAATGGATAGAGATGGACAGATGGATGGATAGATGGATGGATAGATACATGATATATGGATGGATGGATAGATGGATGGATAGATAGATGGATATATGGATAGATAGATAGATGGATGGATGGATAGATAGACAGAGAGAGAGATACAGATGGAATAAATATGGATGGATAGATATATAGATATAGACAGATGGAATAGAGATGGATGGATAGAGAAGTGAATGGATAGAGATGGACAGATGGATGGATATATGGATAGATGGATGGATATATGGATAGATGGATGGATAGATAGATGGACATATGGATGGATGGATATATGGATAGATGGATGGATAGATGGATGGATATATGGATGGATAGATAGATGATATATGGATTGATGGATAGATGATATATGGATTGATGGATAGATGGATGGATAGATAGATGGATATATGGATAGATAGATGGATATATGGATAGATAGATGGATAGATAGATAGATAGATGGATGGATAGATAGACAGAGAGAGATACAGATGGAATAAATATGGATGGATAGATATATAGATATAGACAGATGGAAAAGAGATGGATGGATGGAGAGATGAATGGATAGATAGAATGAATAGATGGATGGACAGATAGATACAGATTGAATAAATATGGATGGAGGAATAGATATCTAGATATAGACAGATAGAATAGAGATGGATTGTGGAGATATGAATGGATAGAGATAAATAGATACAGATGGAATTGGCATGGATGGATAGATGGATGGATGGATGGAGATAGGTTGAGACAGGCAGATAAGAAAGAGATGGATAGATCAAGAGATAGACAGGAGAGAGAAACAGGGAGAGGACTAGCTCTACACACACACACACAGACACACACACACACACACACACACACACACACACACACATGTACGTGACTAATGCCTCCTGACAAAATCACTTTGTGTTTCCTCTTTTTGTATATGTTCCATTTGGAGAGACAGTACGGAGTAATGGATAGAGCCAGCCTCCAAGCCAAGACCTGGGTTCAAGTTCTATCTCTGACACCAGTGACTCTGTGACCTTGTTCAAGTCACTTCATCTCTGGTGCAGACCTAAAGTGATAGGGGGATTCCCTCCCACTGGAGTTCTTGGTATCTGTGACATCTGCTCCAGTCCCCATCCCTCTACCTTGGGTTCCCTTCTCTGATGTTTGGATCTCCTGGATATTCAGATCCTTTAATTATCTGGGTGTTTGTTGCATCTTTGAGCAGCACATCAGCTCCTGGAGGGCAAGAGCTGTTCTCTTTTTGTCTCAGGATCCCCAGTACTGGCACCCAGTATCAGACATATAATAAGCCCCAATAGTCAGCATTTATATATCACTTGAAGGTTTACAAAGTTTATCTTTGTTACCTTACTTGATCCTTGCAGCAATTCTGTAAGCTAAATGCTCTTATTATTCTCATTTTGCAAATGAGAGAACCAAAGTAAGCTCATGTTAAATGACTTATCCAGGGCCTCACAGCTGCTACATGTCTGAGATCGGATTTGAACTCAGAGCTTCCTGATTTCAGGCTTGGTGTGCCAACCACTGCACCATCTAATTGCCTTCATAAATACTTGTTGAACGAAGGAAACTTTCTTCCTAACCACTTTAACATACCCGTCCTTGGTTTGCCAATTCATAGCGCCACGAGCCTGGCACCTGGCACTGCCACGCAACCTGACTCTTGGCGATACCACCACCTGTCCCCAGTGCCTGAGCAGGGTCTCAGCTGGTCACCAGTTAAGGGAGCAAGAGGGCTATCTAGACATTGGACATGAGTGTAGACACCGACACCGTCTCTGAAGGGGTGATGGTGAGACATCAAGCTTGGCCTCACACTGGTCCTCTTACCCCTCTTCTCAAGCCCCCAAGCCCCATCCTGGCCATCACCCCTTCCTAGAAGAACTGTTCATGGTGATGAAATAGGAAGGGGATTCCTTTGTTTTTTACAATTTTAAGCTAATTCTTTCCCCAACAAAAATAATCTGATAATTACTCTCTGTTAATATAGCTATAAGATAGGCAGAAGTTACCTCTGAATTTCTTTTTCCACTTGGTATTTTAAATCCAATGAAAACATCTGGAGAGCCAGATCTGAGTGTTAGTCTAGGCTCAGTGACATATAGAGGAAATTCCCTAAGTTTGAGGATTAAAGATGGCTCACTGAGTTTCATGTCCTTTCCTTTTAGTATCATTGTGGGTGTCGACCATGCAGCCCCCCGTGAGGGGAACCAGATTCAAATGGAATTGGGAAATAGTTAAGAACATTTAGTAAAAATGCGACAAACATAGATAATGTAAAGTCAATATGCTGCTGGCTTTTTGCTTGACTTTGATACCACAGACAACCTGCTCCTCATATATTGTTCACATTTGTGAAAATGTTTTGGTAGTGAAAAGTTCCATACTCAGTTTTATCTGCCACCAAGAGCTGGAATTAAAATTGTGCCCATTCAACTGGAGATAGGAAGTCCTGGATTCAAATCTGGCCTCAGACACTGGGACCCTGGGCAAATCACTTAAGCCCTATTTCCTAATCCTGACCATTCTTCTGCCTTGGAACTGATGCTTAGTATTGATTCTAAGACAAAAGGTAAGGGTTAAAAAAAACAAAAAAAAATGCCCATTGATGTGCCATACTTGAGAATAGACAATGATGCTGTGCTTACCTGGGAAGCAGAATCCCAAATGAGAAGTTCACTTCCATGTAGCTTAAACTCAAAATCCTATGTCCATTTAATCCATTTAATTTTCTCAAATTACTTAAAAATATGCTTAAGTCAATTCAATTTATTTAAAACAAATTATGTCTATAGTTATAAATGTGTCATCTTTTTCTCAATCAACAAGCTTCAGCTTTTACTATGTGCCAGGCACTGTGTTAAAAACACTCAGGATACTGAAACAATCTACCAATCACCCTTTTTTGAACACCTACTATGTGCCAGGCACTGTGGTAGATACTCAGGATACTGAAACAATGTACCAATAACCACTTATTGAACACCTACTGTGTGCCAGGCACTGTGTTAAAAACACTCAGGACACAGAGACAATGTACCAATAACCATTTATTGAACACCTACTGTGTGCCAGGCACTGTGGTAGACACTCAAGATACTGAGATAACCTACCAATCACCCTTTTTTGAACACCTACTATGTGACAGGTACTGCGGTAGATACTCAGGATACTGAGACAATGTACTAATAACCATTTATTGAACATTTACAGTGTGCCAGGCACTATGGCAAACAGGACACAGAGACAATATACCATTAACCATTTATTGAACACCTATTATGTGCCAAGCACTGTGTTAAACACACACTGGATACTGAGACAATGTACCAATAACCATTTATTGAACACCTACTGTGTGCCAGGCACTGTGTTAAAAACACTCAGGACACAGAGACAATGTACCAATAACCATTTATTGAACACCTACTGTGTGCCAGGCACTGTGGTAGTCACTCAAGAAACTGAGATAATCTACCAATCACCCTTTTTTGAACACCTACTATGTGACAGGTACTGCGGTAGATACTCAGGATACTGAGACAATGTACCAATAACCATTTATTGAACACCTACTGTGTGCCAGGCACTGTGCTAAAAACACTCAGGACACAGAGACAATGTACCAATAACTATTTATTGAACACTTACTATGTGCCAGGCACTATGGTAAACAGGACACAGAGATAATATACCAATAACCACTTATTGAACACCTACTGTGTGCCAAGCACTGGGATAGAATGAAGTGATCCCTACTCTCCAGGAACCCATATTCTTATGGGAGAAACAGCAATTTTGGGGTTGGGGGGCTTTTTGCATCTTCAGTACTTAGGACAGCACCTGGCCCACATCAGAGACTCAATCAGTACCTTTTGACTTGGCACGTTTGCATACGGGGTCTACAGGACTTGTTTTACGCACAAGTAGAAGGCGTGCTCCTGGCAGCTGTCCCTCCTCTGTAAAGGGGAAGCTTTGGGGGATGGCTCTGGACTCACTCCTCTCTCTCTCCTGTCCTCTTTCACTGCAGGCCATGGAGATGCAAATCAAGAAGCAGTTTCAGGACACTTGCAAAGTCCAGACCAAACAGTATAAAGCACTCAAGAATCACCAGTTGGAAGTCACTCCAAAGAATGAGCACAAAACAATCTTGAAGACACTGAAGGATGAGCAGACAAGGAAACTGGCCATTTTGGCAGAACAGTATGAGCAGAGTATTAATGAGATGATGGCCTCTCAAGCGGTAAGCATTAAGCAAACTTCAGGCGCAGATTCCAGAATGGAATGCTCTTTCCACATGCCCAGGTGCCGCCATTTTGAGAAGCCGGCGAATAGACTGGAGCCTCTCATTCGCTGGCTCGTCATCGGGCTCGTTAGGATGGTGGCGGCGTCATGCTCAGCAAAACTAACGATCCAGCATTCCTCCAATCTGAGGCACGGGTCTTGGTTATCTCATTCACAAAATGGGTGAGGTGACCTCCTAAGGTTCTTTCCGGGTCTGCGACACAGTCAAGCATTTGCTTTAGGCTGCTTTTCCAAATAGCACGTGGAAAATGATACCCCACAGTCACCCCAGGATCTACCTGGTCTTTATTCTGTTGCCAATGTGACACCCAGGGGGTGTCGCCTTGAAAGTACAGAATAGGGGGCAACTGGGTGGCTCATTGGATAGAGAGCCAGACCTAGAGCTCAGAGGTCCTGGGTTCAAATTGGTCTTCGATGTTTCTTAACTCTGTGACCCTGGGCAAGTCACTTAACCCCCATGGCCTAGCCTTTACTGCTCTTCTGCCTTGGAACCCATCCCTGGTATTGATTCTAAGATGGAAAGTGAGGGTTTTGTGTTGTTTTTTTTTAAGTACAATATCTCAGACACTGCTTTGTTGGGTGACTCGAGGCAAATCCCATCACTGCAATCTCCCAGCCCTCGCTCATTTTCTATCTTAGAATTGATACTAGATAGATTGATGGATAGATGGATAGATGGATAAATGAATGGATGGATGGATGGATGGATGGATAGATAGATAGATAAATTAATAGATGGATGGATAAATGAATGAATGGATGGATAGACAGACAGATAGACAGACAGACAGACAGACAGATAGATAGATAGATAGATAGATAGATAGATAGATAGATAGATAGATAGATAGATGGGTGGATAGATGGGTGGATAGATGGGTGGATGGATGGATGGATGGATGGATAGATGGATAGATAGATGGATAGATAGATGGATAGATAGATAGATAGATAGATAGATAGATAGATAGATAGATAGATAGATGGATGGGATAGATAGACAGACAGATAGATGGGATAGATAGACAGACAAATAGATAGACAGACAGATGGGTTAGATAGCCAGATAGATAGATGGACAGACAGACAGATAGATGGGGTTAGATAGATGGATGGATGGATGGATGGATGGATGGATAGATGGATGGATAGAAGACAGAAAGGAAGGATTAACAAAATGGCAACAAGATGACTTAAAGAATAGGCTCTAGTAGTCAGTAGCAAGCACCTCTCTCCCATTCAATGAGCCACGGTGGAGACTTTTGTATTCTGATCTCTCCATCATCCCACTAGCGAGTCCATCTATGCCCTCCTGCGCAGTTTCATGCGAGCCCTCACGAATCCTCCGTGAGGGATTTGCCCAACATGCTGAAGTCTTCCTTCCGCTGCTGCCTTTTTTTCCTACTTTAATATAAGAAGGAACCCAGTAGAATGCTCCACTTGTCTGTGCGATACCTCCTGCTCTCTCCAAGGCTGCTGCCCTCTGTGCTTCTCAAACATATCTGTGTCTTGGGGAGTCTTCCGGGCCCAGTTTCCTGATAAGAGGCTACTTATACCCATTGCATATCTTTCCATTGCCTTATTGGTAACCTGAATTTTGCTTCTTCAAAAAACATGGCATTCCTTGGTTAAGATTTCTGGGTCATCCCTGGGAGAACACAGGTATTAAAAAATATGGACTTCTGGGGGCAGTTAGGGGGCTAGACAATAGGCCCTGGATTCAAATCTGGCCTCACATATTTACCAGCTGTATGACCCTGGGCAAGTCACTTCACCCACATTGCCTAACCCTTACTTCTCTTCTACCTTGGAATCCATATACAGTATTGATTCTAAGACAGTAGGTAAGGGTTTTTAAAAATATAATTTTAAAATGTTTAACAAGGAGGCAGCTGGGTGGCTCAGTGGATCAAGAGCCAGGCCTAGAGATGGAAGGTCTTGGGTTCAAATGTGGCCTTAGACACTTCCTAGCTGTGTGACCCTGGACAAGTCACTTAATCCCCACTGCCTAGCCCTTACCACTCTTCTGCCTTGGAACCAATACACGGTATTGATTACAAGATGGAAGAGAAGGGTTTAAAAAAAAAAGTTTTACAAAATACATTTAAAATGCAGTTCAATATAATGTTAATGTGTGGTTTTCAAAAATCAAGAAGCAGCTATAGGAATTGATTGAATTTGACTCCACTTTTCTAGAACTAAAGTTCTTTTCCTTTCTGGAGTCATGGATTCCTTCAGCAATCTAGGGAAGTCTTCTCGGCATTCCATTTGCTCCTTGAGGAAGCCTTCTTCCACTTGGACTTTGTTACGGATATCCTCGATGACAGTAGCGAACCTTTGTGGCAAAAGTGGGAAGTTTGTTTCTCATTTAATAGTGAGAATGAGAGGATCGTTGTTGCAGCAATCGGTGACTCTTGTATGATGGTACCCTGTGCGTGGGAGATGCCCTATTCAGGGAGGGCCACATGCACTCTGCTCAGTGATATGAGATAGTGGACATTCTTTTAAGGCATTATTGGGGCTAGATTGCCTCCTGGGGCCCCTCTAGCTCTCACATTCTATGTTGTTGAGGGGTTTTGCTTCTATGGAGTCAAATATCTTTTTCTAAAAAACAAAATCAAGAAGCAGATGAAGGAGGATTTGCTATTCTTTCTACCTCCCTGTAAACTGTGTAGCTGTGAAGCTATCTATTATTTACTAGGGAAAATTATCTGTGAAAGCCTGCCTGCTCCTTTCTGTTTCCATCAAGAATTCCTTTGATGTTTGCATAGTTTATTCCTAGAAAGACCTTATAGAGATGAGAAAGAAAGCAAAGGGATTGGGGCAGCCAAGTGGCTCAGTAAATAGAGAACCAAGGCCTGGAGACGGGAAGTTCTGGGTTCAAATGTGACCACAGATACTTCATAGCTGGCCCCGATTGCCTAGCCCTTACAGTTCTTCTGCCTTGGAATCAATACTGAAAATTAACTCTAAGACAGAAAGGTTTAAAAAAAAAAAGGAAGAAAGCATAAGGATTACCAATTGCTAGTTTCATCTGAGTTGCCTTTTTTGGTAAAAAAAAAAAATTAATATCATCAATGACCTTTTGCATTCTCATGGGATTTTGCCCTCTTTGAGATTCTTAAAAAGTGGCCTCCCTGCAAGCTGCTTCCTCCAACCCAGATCTTCTCTGTATGAAACTCTTTCCAGCTCCATTTTCTTGATCACCCTTTTTATTTCTTAAGATAGTCTACCAACGCCTGAAGGGTTCAAAACCAAACAGGTCCATCCTGTTGTTCCTGGGGATAAGACCAGTCACTAAAGGAACCTTTCTGCTCCTCATCAGATTCATCTACTCATGTTCTCAGGATGATCTGGCATTGTTTGGCTTTATGAAAAGCTTTGAGCCGGGGTTAGCTGGGTGGCTCAGTGGACGACGGAAAGCCAGGCCTAGACTTGGGAGGTCTTGGGTTCAAATCTGGCCTCAGATACTTCCTGAGTGACCCTGGGCAAGTCACTTAACCCCCATTGCCTAGCCCTTACTTCTCTTCAATACACAATATTGATTCTAAGACAGAAAGTAATGGTTTAAAAAAAAAACCTTGTGCCACCTTATTTTCCCTCTCACTGATTTTTGAGGCAGTTTTATCCAAAATTTCCTCCTCATCCTCCTCCATGCTTCGAAGATGAACTTACATTCAAAATCAGTGTTGACTTTGGCAGTCGTAGCTCTTGCCTTGTCAAGGAGATGATGCATTTGTTGGCCAAAGAGATCTATGGGTTCTTTGTGTATCCTCGTGGTAATTGTTTGACATCAATAAATTTTACAAAAGTTTCCGCAACTTTGACGTGCCGGGCCCTGGCCCAAGGCCTTGAGATCCAAAGATACAACGAAATATTCCTTGCTCCCAAGGAATTTATGTTCTAGGACAATACAGCTTGTTCCCAACTAAGCAAAGACAAGATAATTTCAGGAGGGAGAGAACGTTAGCCGTCGGGTGGATCAGGGAAGACTTCATGAGTGACCCTGAAAGATAACTTTGTTTTCCAAAGGTGGGAGACGTTCTGTGCACTTTCATCTTGGGAAATGGAATGCTGAGTTTGGGAATCCTAAGAGGAGGCCAGTTTGAGTGGAATGGAGAATGCACGAAGAGGAAGAATGTGAGATATGTTTAGGAAGAAAGCTTAGAGTCTCATTGGGGAGAGTGGGAAGTTAGAGCATCCAAAGCACTGGCCCAGGTCCTTATTTTAACATCGAGTCACTGGTTGGTTGGTTACTGTCCTTTGAACTTAAGGGAGGACCAAAGGAGTCAAAAGACATGGCCAACAATGACATTGAGTCAATAGGAAGATTCTAAAAGCTTTTGAGCAGAAGGCTGAGAGATTAGACCTGTGCTTTAGGAAGAGAGATAGGTCGGCAGTGGGGGTAGAGTGCACGATCCGGAGTCACTGATAAATTTGAGTCTATTATTGCTAGCAAGGTGATGGAGTGGATAGAGCATTGCACCTGGAGTCAGAAAGACCTGAGTTTTAATCTGGCTTCAGATATATATTAGGTATGTGAACCAGACACTCCAGGCTCCTAACTTGGAAACTGGAGATAGTAGTGCCTGTGATAACTGCTTGACAGAGTTGTTGTGAAACTTAAATGACATAAAATAAAAGTTTTAGCAGATTAAAATTGCACTGAGATTTTGGGGACACCCTATATAAAGTGCTTTGCCCAGCCTTATAGCCCTGCTCCAATGGTGCTTGTTGTTGTGGTCGCCATTATTACTACTATTATCATTATTATCTTGGAAGCTATGGGAGAACAGATTAGATTAGGAGGAAACTAGAAGACGAGAGACCTAGTAAGAAACAGGCATTCCAATAAAAAGTCTTAGTAAGTAAAGGGAAGGAGGATCAGATGTTAATGGCCATAGAAATGGCAAGACTTGGCAACCAATCGAGCAGGTAGGGCTGAGGAGAAGGGAGCAATCACAGACCTCAGAAGTCATTATTACTCCCAGAGAGTAATCCGGTCCAACCTTAGCCTGCACAAGGATATCCCCTCTGCATCATGGCTGCCATGTGGTTGTCCATTCGTGGGCCTATTTGAAGGGGAAGCCATCACTGACCAAGGGCACCTTTCTCCTTTGCATTGGAGCTCTAATTGTTGGAAAGGTTTTCCTTCCATTGAGTTGACTTAGTCCTCTACAAATTCTATCCGCCATGATTCCCAGTCCTGCTCTTTGAGGCCAAATAGGGTAAGTCAGATCCCTTTTCTACAAAGCATCCCCTTCGAGTCATTGAGGATGTCAAAGCAAGGCAAAAATAGCAAGCATTAATAGAGCACTTGATGTATATGAGGCACTGCGCTAAGTTCTGGAGATCCAGATAAATGCAAAAAAACAATCCCTGCCCTCAAGGAGCTTCCATTCTAATGGGGAAGGCAAAATGGAGTGAGAAACCAGAGAAAAGAATGAATGCAGAGAAAGAAGTCTGGAGTCAGGAACAAGGCCCAGAATGGAATGAGGGAGCGAAGATGGCCAGCCTGGGTGTCCTCCTTTAAAATGGAAGTCCTGAGAAGAATCAAATGACCGAACAGAAGGGGCCACAGGGCCAAGGCAGCTTCTGTGCTGGAGCATGGTGGAGAAAGAAGTTATCTGGGGAGTCAAGAAGATCTAGAATGGAAAAAGGAGTGAGGAAAATTAAACCATCCCTCCTGAGTCCTTTTTTCTGGGGCAAAATATCCCATTTCTTCAGTGGACTTTTCTATGATATAGACCCTTTGACGTTTCTGTTTGGACTTCTCTGGATAATAACAATAGTGGCTGGCATTTATATGGCACATGGAGTTTGCAAAGCACTCTACAAATGTCATCTCATTTTATCTTCAGAACAAACTCTGTGAGGTAGATCTGCTGTGTTCCCTATTTTACAGATGAGGAAACTGAGGCAAGGGTTAAAAAGCATGCCCATATTTACACAGCTAGTACATATCTGAGGCCAGATTTGATGTCTTCTTGACTCCAAGTGCAATTCTCTACTCATCAAATGCCACCGAATAGTCCATAACAGATACCTGGAGGCTCTAGCTTATCAGTGCCTTCCAAAAAGTCCAAAGTGGAGCTTAGTTCTCCAGAGTACAATAGGACTATCACCTCCCTACCCTTGGACACCACACTGCTGAAATGCAGCCTGAAACCGCATGGCCAGGAAAGACTGTCATATTACACTTCTGGGCTTTTGACCCACTAAAAATCCAACATCTTTTTCAGATGAACTGTTGTCTAGTCTCACCTATCCCATCTTGTCCTTAGGAAGTGATTTATTTTTTAGCCAAAGTATATTTCTTTACATTGATCCAGAGTCAGTTTCACTTTATGGGCTGCAGAGGCACTCGCCAGCTAGAAAGACAACTTCAGATACTATAAAAGTTGGGGGTCATGGATTAGGAGAAAAGGAAGGGAGTTGAGTCAACTAATTAAGCACCAGCTCTGTGCCAGCAGCTAGATGGGACAAAGAATAGAGTGCTAGAACTGGAGTCAGGAAAACCTGAGTTCATATATGTTCTCAGACACTTATGTGACCCATATAACCCTGGGCAAGTCACTTTACTCTGTTAGCCTCAGTTTCCTTATCTGTAAAATGTACTAGAGAAGGAAATGGCAAACCACTCTAGGATCTTTGCCAAGAAAACCCCCAATGGGGTCACGAAGTGTCAGAGACAACTGAAAAATGATTGAACAACATTATGTGCCAGATTCTTGCTAAGCAGTGGAGTTACAGAGAAAGGGAGAATTTCACATGGTCATAGAAGGAAAAAAAAACAAGTAAATACATCCATAGAGGGATTGGGAAGACAAAGAATAGACTCCAGCGGAGCAAAGTACAAGGGCAGGTGGAAGATAGCTGCGGATACACCGAAAGGAGAATTTCAGAGTTCAAGAACATCCAAGTTTATGCAGTCATGTGAGATCAAAGCTGCGACTGCCCCTATGGACGGCCAAGGTCTAGTGTAGATGTTGGCCCTAGACACTGAGCAGATTGATAAACTGAGTGGTCAGGGTTTTTGAGGCGGCGTCAACGTTTCTATTATGGAAGTCTCAGAGCAGGAAGGCAAAAAAGGAAATGAAGAGGAAGATGGTGACATCAGTGTTGACAATGAAGAATGACCTAGAACTTGGTGTATTGTGGCAGCAGGATTCAAATGGAGTGACCCTCAGAGGAGGAGATGGTACAGAGTGATAATAGCAGAGGACGGTTCTGAAAGAGGCAGAAAGAAGGAATAAGCTCACTCCTTTCTCTGTCAAGGTACAGGCAAGAACAGACCAACCAAACGAGAGAGGGTGGCCAGGAATGCCTTGAACTTTGGAGAAAATCAAGTTTCCAGGAGCAATAGGGGATAAATAGGGTATGATATGAAGTGATCTGGGTTCAAGGGATGTTTAGTATTTTTGTTTTTAATCTTGTATTTATTTCAAATCAGCAGAAATCCACCCTCTCTCCTTCCCATCCCTACCCTCCCTGCCTCAATTAAGAATGAAAGAAAAACAAAACTGCTGTTAGAAATGCCTTGTTTTGGGGGGCAGCTGGGTGACTCAGTGGATTGAGAGCCAGGCCCAGAGATGGGAAATCCTGGGTTCAAATCTGGCCTCAGACATGTCCTAGCTGTGTGACCCTGGGCAAGTCACAACCTGCATTGCCTAGCCCTTACCACTCTTCTGCCTTGAAACATTATACACAGTATTGATTCAAAGATGGAAGGTGAGGGTTTTAATTATTTATTTTTAAAATTTTATTTAATTGATTAATTAATTAAGAAAATGTTTCCATGTTTGATGATTCATGCTCCTCCCATCCCCCTCTTGCAGCCGACACACAATTCCACTGGGTTTTACATGTGTCATTGATCAAGACCTATTTCCATATTATTGATATTTGTAGTAGAGTGATCGTTTAGAGTCTACATCGAAGGTGAGGGTTTAAAAAAATACCTTATTTTTTATTTTCACTCTGCATCCTTCCCCTCTCTAGCTGGAGGCAGGTAGCATGTTTCATCATTAGTCATCTGGATTTCTGATTGGAGTTTCTAATTCTTTTGAAGTTGTTGGTCAATTACCATATTGCTATCACTGTATAAATGGGTCTCCTATCCCTCTTCACCCTGCATCAGTTCTTACAAATCTTTTCATGCTTCTCTGACACTATCCTCTTCATCTAGTATTCCATCACATTTATGTAATTGATTCAACCAGTCCCTAATTGTTGGTAATCCCCTCAGATTGCCTTGCTTTGCCACCTCAAGAAGAGCTATAGTTTTTCAGATATTTAGAGGCTTCTTTGCTTCAGACTAATTCCTTCCCACTTCGTTCTCCCATTTCTCTGTTGAATAAGATGTATTCCAGACCCAACCCTGTGTGTATTTGTCCTCTTCCCTAATTTAACCAATTCAGATGAGAGTGAGGTTCAAATGTCAGCCACTCCTCCCACAATCCCCTCTTTGTTTGAATTGATGTCTTCTTGAATGCCCTGACCTTCATAAAGGGAGTTTTTTTAATAGTAAAGAAGAGTTTCCATCATGCATGATGGAATGGGAAGGCAAATAAAGGTGTGGACTAGAATAGGGTGAGACAGAGACGGAAAGAGATAAAAACAAAACAAAACAGGGAGAAACATCAGAGAAAAGGATATTCTGTCTAAGAAATTACTTCTCTGAGTCATAGGGATGAAGGGAGCAAGAGATGATCCAGAAAACCAATTGATCAGGGTCCCCATCTTCTGGGGTTCTGGGATCACTGAGCATGAAATCAGTTGGAGGCATATGCATTGGCTTCCACAGCCTTTTGCCCCAAATGCTGGAGATGCAGGGTTGGAAGTCAATCAACAGGTTTGGTTTTTTGGGTTTTTTTACTAAGCTCTTATCACATGCCAGGCACTATGCTAAGCTCTGAGGATACAAAGAAAAGCAAAAATCAGCCCCTGCCTTCAAAAAGTTCACAGTCTAATGGAGAGGGAAACCTCCAAAGAAAAATGAGGCATACATAGTATAAATGGAGGTGAATCTCAGAGGGAATGGAGGAGAAGAGTGAAATGCCTCTTACTGAAGGCGGTGTTTGAGCTGGGTCTTAAGAAAGCCAGGAGACAGATGAGGAGGGAGAATCTTCCAAGTATGGGGGGACAGCTGGGGAATATATGGTCAAAAGCCAGAGTATTGTGTCATGATACAGCAAGGAGACTGACGTGGCTCTATCATAGGGTACATGAAGGAGAGAATAGTGGAAGAAGACTGGAAATGTAGGAAGGGGCTGTGATGTGAAGAGCTTTAAATACCAAATAGGATTTTATATTTGATCCTCAGAGTAATAGGGATCCACAGGAACTCACTGAGATGGTAGGGTGACATGGTCTGACATGCTCTAGGACAGTGGGGGCAAATCTTTTAGAGTGTCCAAACTACAACCCTCACACTGCATGTGAGCCCCCCACCTTACCCCAGAAGGGGAGGGAGGAAGTGCTCCCATTGGACTTCTGGGCAGAGGGCTGGGTGATGGGAGAAATGTCCTCAGACATAGTGGAGAGGGGGGAGGGAGCAGCCCCCTCTGGCATGTGTACCAAAGGTTCACCAACATGACTCTAGAAGGATTGATTTGACAGCTGAATGGAAGATGGGCTGAAGTGGGGAGAGAATTGAGGCAGGCAGACCCACAGGTGGGCAATTGCAATCATCCAGATAAGAGGTGAGGGGGGCTAGTGCTAGAGTAGTGACAGTGTCAGAGGGGAGAAGAAGAGGCACATCAGAGATAGAATCATCAAAAACTGGCAACAGATTGATTATGGATATGGAGGAGAGCAGAGAATGGTGGAGAACAACAAATCAAGAAGGACACCTAGGTTGTAAGCCTGGACACTGGTACCCTTGATGGTGAAAAAGAAGTTGGGAAGAAGTGAGGGTTTGGGAAGAAAGAAAATGAGTTTTGTTTTGAACATGTTTGCTTTAAAATGTCTATAGGACACCCAGTTGAAGATGTCCAAGAGTCAGTTGATAATGCTTGACTATATAGCTCATCAAAGAAATAAGGCCTGGGACAGCTGGGTGGCTCAGTGGATGGAGAGCCAGGCCCAGAGACAGGAGGTCCTGGGTTCATATATGACCTCAGATACTTCCTAGCTGTGTGACCCTGGACAAGTCACTTAAACCCCACTGCCTAGCCCTTACTACTCTTCTGCCTTGGAACAGATACACAGTATTGATTCTCAGGCAGAAGGTAAGAGTTTAAAAAAAATTTTTTAAGGAGACAAGGCCTGTATATTTAGAGTGAGGGATCATCTGCACAAGGATGATCACTGAACCCCAGGGAGCTAATGAAAGCAAAAACTGAAGGCAGCAAGGAGTTTTAATCGATGCCTGGGTCAGTCAACACCTGCCAGTCAGGTCCCCAAACCAGATTGATCTCATACTCATTGCTGGTTCTATGGCCCCATCCCAAAATGGGAAACACCCAGAAAACACCCCACAAATGAACTCTGCCTGATGTCCTTCCCTCTCTGAGTCCCCAGGAGTGAAGACTCCTGGATGCCTTCGAGTCTCTGAGGCTCAGGGTTACTGTTGGCACGATGCCCGTTGGCACAGAATCTGTCTTGAGTTGCTCCTTGAGGACCTGGTCCTTCTATAGTTGTGAGTCATCAGTGGGGGGCATATAATGACTGGTGATGAGGCCCCCAGGGACCGGGCCAAACCATTCTCCATTGACTTCTCCTTAGTCTTATCCCAAGATGGCAGCAGATGAGAGGTTCCCAGACAGATATCCCTGATATGAACTAAGCACATGGTTGCTGATGGGTGAATCTCCAGATCGTCCTATAATTACAGTACCTTGAGGTTTAATGACTCTAACAGAGTCTCTAGGAAATAACTGAAATCGAATTCAATAGCTTTTTTTTAAAATCAGTTTCCCATTTTTCTGAGCTTGTTGGAGTTGGTTGGATTGAAGGTGCTATCATCTCACGCAGTATCCCCATCTTCATCTTTCTTATTTGGTGTTCACTTTGACTTGTACTAGTTGGTGACCTAACTACAACACAGCCACCCAATTCTAGAATGACTTCTGCATCAGTAAGTTGGTCCCTATCTCCAGGGAGATCTATAGTCATTTTGTTTTTTGTGGTGTTGTCCAGTGCTCACCATAGTTAGGACTTTCTAATTTTTCTTAAAGAAAGTCAAAGTTTAGGAAGCAAGTTAGATAGCACCATGGATAGAGCTCCAGGCTCAGCATTAGCAGGATCTGGGTTCAAATTTGACCTCAGACACTTTTTAGCTGGATGATCTTGGGCAGGTCACATACCCTCATTTGCCTAGTGTTGCCTTTCTGTCTTAAGAGTTGTTACTAAAACAGAATATAAGGGTTTTAGAAAGGGGGGGAGGAAGGAAATCATGGCTTCTGGGAAATCTAGAAACCTTTTGCCTCTTCAGTTGCTTACGGTCAAATAATGTTTTCTAAACTATCTTTCACCATCTTCCTCTGCAACCACTTTTGCATTGAAGGCCCTGAGTACTGTAAGATTAAAATTAATATCCAGTAACTCTAAGTATTCTATTTTATAAGATTTATTAATAATCACTTGAAGTAGAGGAAATAGAAAGAACCTGAGTAAAGAGATGTTTTCCCAACTGCAATAGTGGGAGAAGAGAGAAGAGGTTACAGAAACTTTATCTCCAAAACGTAAGGACATAATGTGAGGATAAAAATGGGGTTCTGGGAAATGGAGTCCTGGGGTACAAAATTCTAATGACACCGTATCCAACTCATCGTTGACTTGCTTTAAAGGTCCTCCAGGATCTTTCAAGTCATCATTGGCACTTAAGCTACAACCTTCATGACAATCCCTTCTCCAAGCTCATCACGAATGAGGCCCAGGCTGGAAATGATGCTTCTGGTTGACCAGGTCCCCACTAGTGTGATTCCATTATTCCATTGGGCAGAGACCAATGACCAGATCTGGCATCGTTATAACTTTAAATAGCGTGAACCCAAATACACGCGTCCGTCTTCACATAAATCAGGACTTCCCTGGATTCATCTCTCAAGAATCTGTAAACTGTCCTCCCATTTAATGACGGTTTCTTTGTCTTCTAATTTTACTTGTGATAAGATATTTTTATGATTTATTTTATCATTCTATCACCATAGCTAACGTTTCTACCGTGCTTACTATGGGCCAGGCTCTGTGCTAAGAATGTCACACTTATCTCGTTTAACGATGCTCATGATAATAATAACTAATATGTATGGAGCGTGTGCTACATGCCCGGCATCGGGTGTACTAAGATAAAAGCAAAACGGATCCTGCCATCAAGGTGCATCCATTTAATTAGCAGACAGCAGTCACAGAGAGACACAAAACACGTGTGACTTAAGGAGAGGCAAGAGACACCTTACTGTAAGGGAAGGCCTCGTGGCAAAGGCGTCTGGAGAGCCGAGTCTTTGAGGAAGCTGGGGATCCTCAGAGGTGGAAACGATGAGGGAGAGAGCTCCAGGCACCCAGAATAGCCGAGCTAAAGGCCCAGAAAAAGGGAAGAAGAGGAAGAAGCCTAGTCTGACCTTGCAGTGAGGGGGAAAGATGCTGGAGCTGTGAAGAGACTTCATGGTTAAAAAGTTTAGCAGTTAACATCAAACCTAAATCTCCCTCTCTTTAACTTCCATCTGCTGCTTCTCCTTCTGTCAAGGGTGACTTAGATGGCTCAGTGGAGAGAGAGCCAGACCTGGCATTGGGAGGACTTGGGTTCAAATCTGGCCTCAGATACCTGTGTGAACTTGGGCAAGTCCCTTGCGCCCCATTCCCTAGCCCTCACCGTTCTTCTGCCTTAGAGCCAATCCTTGGTGGTATCAGTTCTAAGATAGAAGGGAAGGGTTTTAAAAAGATCAGAATCCTAGATTTCCTCATTTGGAAAGAACCTCTGGGGCCACCTCTTCTAACTCACACCTGAACAAGAGGTCCCTGAAGGGGGGTCCCATTACCTCCCAGGAAGCCCAGGCCCCTTTGACATGCTCTAGTTGTTAGGAAAACTTTTTGTTTTTATTTTCCTTATATCAACCTCAAATGTGTCTCAAGCCTTTTCTAAGTGAAAAAGAACAATTTCCTTTCTCCCTGTTTAGTATACTCTTTTTATTTTAAACCCTTAACCTTAACCTTAAACTTAGAATCAATACTGTGTACTGGTTCCAAGGAAGAAGAGTGGTCACGGCTAGGCAATGGAGGTCAAGTGACTTGCCCAGGGTCGCACAGCTAGGAAGTGTCTGAGGCCAGATTTGAACCCAGAACCTCCTGTCTCTGGGCCTGGCTCTCAATCCACTGAACCACCCACCTGCCCCCTGTTGTCCAAATCATTAATAAATATAAAGCAATAAATATAAACCAAGGACTGTCCACTGGTGTCCTCCCATCAAGTTGACATGGAACTGTTGATGGCCACTCTTCCAATCCAGCCATTCAACCCCTTCCCAACCCACCAAACTGTTTCCTAGCTCATCTCTTTCCACTTGTCCATGGGAGCATCATGAGAGACTTCATCTGATCCTATGCCAAATAGCTTTAGTTAATATATATATATATATATATATATATATATATATATATATCATCCCTCTAGAACATTAGTCTAGAAATTGTCAAAAAAATAAGATGAGCAAGGCTGGTTTGTCATACCCTGTGCTTGCTGCAACTAGGCTGGTTCCAAGGAATCACCACCTCTTTGTTTAAATGTCTGCAAGTAATTCCTTACGTAACAGGTTGTAGGATTTTGTCCAGAGCTGAAGTCAGGCTTCTTTAGGTTAAACATTCTACATTTTGGAAATTCATTTGGTATGTTTTTGCTAGCATCTACTACATGAAAGGTACTGGGCTAAACACTTAGGATGCAAAGGCAAAACAAAAAAATCCGGCTTGCCCTCAAGGAGCTGATCCTCCTGTCATTATTATTACTATTAGTTAATTGGTAATAATAGTTAATGTGTCTATATATGTGTTATGTATTATATACATATATACATGCATATATACACATGCCCACATATATATGAATAAAAACATTTTTAGGTTTGCAAGCACTTTATAAATGCTATTTAATCCTCACAACTACCTTGTCAGGAAGGTGCTGTTGTCCCCATTTTACAAATGAGGAAACAAAATAATAAGTGACTGAGACAGGATTTGACCTCAGGTCTTCTTGACTCCACATTCAATACTCTATTCACTGAACCACATACTAGAAAAATATTTAAACCTAAATAAATCCAATATAATTTGAGTTGAGAGAAAGCACCAACAATAGGGGAATCATAAAAGGCTTCCTGTAGGAGGCAGCTTTTTATTTTATTTCCTAAAACCCTTACCTTCCATCTTAGAATTGACACTGTGTATTGATCCTAAGGTCAGTGGTAAGGGCTGGGCAATGGGAGTTAAGAAACTTTCCCAGGGTCACCCAGCCAGGAAGTGTTTGAGGTCAGATTTGAACCCAGGGCCTGGCTCTCATTCCACTGAGCTACCCAGCTGCCCCAAGGAGGTAGCATTTTAGTTGAATCTTAGAGTACAGACCCAATGTGTGGAACAATTTGTGCCAAGCCAGAGAGGAGAGAAATTGTCAGGGAGCCAATTTGGCTGGATTAAAGAGGACATGAAGCAATATGAAACAAGTTCAGGAGGGGACGCTGGCCTGAGCCTGGGAAGGGCTTTAAATATCAAGTGGAGGAATCTATCTTAACCCTAGAAGCCTTGAGGAGCTACTGAAGACTCTTCAGCCTCTCTCTGGGGGCTAGTCATCCCACCCACCAGTCCTTCCAGTGCTCTGGTGCATTTCCTACCTTCTTATCAATTCTTCTCAAACTGGACTTCCTTCTGTCCTCCCCTCTCTGGCCTTTCAGTCTTGATAGTCTCAGCCACCATCTCCTCTGGAATAAAGGCCTTCCCTCCTCACATGATGCCTCTTCCATGAAGCCTTCCTATGTCCTGAACAGCTGTTCTTGACCTCAGATCCTCTAGGGATTCTGTCTAGATCCCTACCTAGAAGTTCCTATTTTACTGTCCAGATCTCTCTCTTCTCCCCTTCTCAGCCACACTCCTTGAAAAGGCTGCCTGGGCTCCCCGTCTCTGACTGCTCTCGTCTCCCTCATTTCTCACC